>NW_026067950.1:4854585-5011674 GCF_014885135.2 Alexandromys fortis | reverse complement strand
CCCAGCTCCGTCTGCCGGCGCGGGCGCCTCCCAGCTCCGTCTGCCGGCGCGGGCGCCTCCCAGCTCCGTCTGCCGGCGCGGGCGCCTCCCAGCTCCGGCTGCCGGCGCGGGCGCCTCCCAGCTCCGTCTGCCGGCGCGGGCGCCTCCCAGCTCCGTCTGCCGGCGCGGGCGCCTCCCAGCTCCGTCTGCCGGCGCGGGCGCCTCCCAGCTCCTCGTGGAGTCTTATAAGGGATTAAGGTAATGACTGCAAATGACCCCAACTCACCCAGAAAACAAAAAGCATTATAAACACCATGTTTGCCCTGCACTTCTCCTGTACAAAATTAAACCCTTCCATTTTCTTTATTTTTATTTTTTAAGTGTTTTTTAATTGCTGTGAAAAGCCATCATGACCACAGCAACTCTTACAAAGAAAACATTTAATTGTGTGGCTTCCTTGTAGTTTCAGAGATTCAGTGTGGCGATACCTTGTTTGTACAAATAAAGCTTGGCTCAAGGAGGGTGGAGCTAGTGGCTAGTTAACCATGGAAGTCTGGAGGTCTGTACAGACAGACAGGAAGTGATACTGGGCGGAGAGAGGAAGTGATAAGGCGGGAGAAACAAGAACTCAGTCTGTTTTCAGCTGGGAAGGTGAGAGAGAGGTAAGGTGGCTGTGGTTTTGCTCCTTTGGCTCTCTGATCTCTCAGTACTTTCCCCAATATTTGACTCTGGGCTTTTATTATTAAGACCTATTAGAACTCGTGCGACATATCACTAATGGTCTTACAGAGTACTAACTAACTCTAGAAAAAGGCTTCATTTAGTTTTCTTCACATGATTTCGGGTTTGAGTCTATCAGTTTTCTGCAAGGAACCACGATCATGCCTAACAGCAAACTGTGAAGTCTCCAAAAGGAGATGGAGCCCCACAATGACGATTCCTCCAGAACTATGATAATGCCACTAAAGTGACAGACACCACCTAATGTATATATTTACCAATAAAAGCCCACCCCCACAATGACACACTTCCTCCACCAAGGCCACACCTCCTAATAACGCCACTCCCTTGGGGAGCCATTTTCCTTCACCACAGATACAATTTTCCGTCTTAAATCTTGCCAATTAGAGAATACAGATCCGTCACGGTCATCGTATTTGCTAACAAAACAGTACGGAAGAAAACTGGGAAATCCTCTTAAGGAAAGTAGCAATCAACACCCTTCAGATTTCAGTGAACTTTACAGTAGCCAGAGGTGCTAACCTCCATTTGTTAAATCAGACATACTGACTTTTTTTCAATATGATTTCAAACCACCGAGGTGCTGTGTTTTAGAAATTGAGCCTGGGCTCAGCCTCTCTCCACCGCGTTTGCACACTGGCTTGGTTACAACATACAAAAGTAGCAACAATCAGTGATGCTTCTTCCTTACACAGCCCGGTGCCAGTGGAGTCTAATGGGTTGACCAGGTGTCTAAGAGAGGTGATGGAAAGAGCTAGATACTTTTCATATTTAGAAAGCACCTTTATTGTGCTAAGAATCTAGACAGTCACAGGCCCTCAGGGAGAACCTTCTACTATTATGCTGCTAAATAGACATAACATTTAACCGACTCCTAATAACTTATCATTATACCCAAAGATCAATGAGATGCATTCTCAGCCCACATCTGAGAAGCTTCTATTTGCAGCAGATGGTGATTAACACAGGGGCCCCACAATTGGACAAGATGCAGAGACTGCACAATGCTCAGCTCTAAAGGGATCGTATATACACTGCAACCCCCACCCACCCCAGGCTCAGAGATCACTGGAAGAGGTGGAGTCAAGAGTGTACAGGTGGTAGTTGACTACATGGGACATCATTATCTGCACACTTGAAATCACGGCGGTTGTGACGGCATGCACAAACCCTGGACAAAACCCAGTCAGACGAAGTCCCAGCCAATCCCATCTCACGCCATGGAGCTGCTGGAAATTGTGAGCTGTTGGGAGTAGGGCAGACAGTTGGCACTAGGAGCAGCCCCTTGTAAGTTGGTCATGCTCCAGCGAAAGACCACACAGCCAAGACTATCTGGGCAGCACAAACTGGTCTTGAGAGGTATAAAAAAAATAAAGGGACACAAAACTGGGTGAGCAGCAAAGGGTGAGGGGTAGCCACAATCAAAACACATTGGGCGAAACTCTCAACAAACTAATTTAAAAAGGCAAAAGATGAAAGTGCACCCAGAAATAAACTTGATTGGCATAGCAACTGTTGACAGAGGTTTCTGTCCTGCCTAGTCCCCCAGCCGTTTCATCCCAAAGTAATACAGAGAGGCTTACATTAATTATAAACCAGTTGGCCTATTAGCTCAGGCTTCTTATTAACTAATTCTTACATCTTCAATTAGCCCATAATTCTTGTCTGTGTTAGCCACCTGACTTGGTACCTTTATCAGCAAGGCGTTCTCATCTTGCTTCCTCTGCATCTGGGTGAAGGCTGCAGACTCAGCCTTTCCTCTTCCCAGAATTCTCCTGTTCTCATAGCTCCACCTCTACTTCCTGCCTGGCCACCCCACCTCTACTTCCTGCCTGGCTATTGGCCAATCAGTATTTTATTAAAACACAAGTGACAAATCTTTACAAAGTATAAGACCATTGTCCCACAGCAAGCAACAGATAAAGATACCTTTCCATTGTGGAAAACCATAGAACTTCCTGATAAAAGTGAACTTCAGCTGAGTCCCAGTGCCATGGGCCATCTGCATGGTGTCCCAAGAGCAGAGCTAGTCACTCAGGGGCCTTCTGCTGCTGAAAGTTTTCTTACTAGGAATTTACAGGACAATGAGAGCTTTCAAGGTATTAAAAATTCCAAACTCCGAATCATTGATGAGCCAGGTTTCCAGGAGTGGCCAGGAGTGGTTCTGCCTGCATTCTGGGTAAGGCTCTAGCTACTCAGCACTTGACACACATGCACACCTCACACAGGTATGCAGATTGAGTGATAGTCTTTGCCTTAAGCTACGTGTGAGGGAGCCGTTCAAATCAAACTCAAAATTAAGAGTTGACTGATTTTTCTCGAACTCGTACAGTCAGCTCCTGCTTATCCCGGTGTGGGTTCTTCACTCTGCGGCTGAACAGTAGACAGCATTTATGTTGGCTTCTGACTTTGTGTTTTGAACAAAGAACACAAGAGAGTTCAGCGATACAGACTCGGACCTTCATCTAGATTCTCACTTAACATTTTCCTTCTGCCTCTGCCTTCCGTCCTGTTAATATTTTTATCTGTAATCATGTACATGCTATCTATGTATATACTATGCATATATGATGTGCATGTTATGTATATGCACATATATACCTAACCATGTTTGCTTAACCATTGGTGGATAAGTTGCAGACATCATAGGCCTTTACTGCTAAAGAGTAAGTGTGTATTTCATAAGGTTATTTTCTTACATTGCCTAGAATAAAAAGCAAATTCAGGAGGCTTAACATGGGTAAAACTCTATTAGCAACTGTATGGCTTTTACTCCAATATCACCAACTGTCGTTGCTGTCTTTACTATTGTTCTTTTAAATCCAGGATCACCATGTATTCGATTGCCATGGCCTTTAAGTTACTGCCTACATGGGAATACTTCTGCAATCTTTAATGGCTACCGACAGTTTTTAGGAGCACAGGCCTGGCATCTTGTAGAATGTTCTCAGTTCTGGTTCGTTGGATGGCTGATGACCTCAGGAGTGTCATGAAAGTGAGGCGGGCATAGTCATGGCTGCACACATCAAGAGACAGGGTGCTAGCTGGTCTCACTGTTGTTAACATTATCTGCTGCCTTAGGTCAGACCTGGTGCTTGGTTAGGAGGTGTCTGCCAGATTTTGCTATGGTAAACATAAAATTCCCCTCGTACTATGGGAAAACACATTTCCACAAATGGGTATTTGTTGTTTTTGCCCAAATATCCATTTAGGCCCAGTTAGCAAAACCAGTGTTGGAACTGTCTGAATTGCTGCTGACAATGGTGGCTCCACGGATGTTTTTCTATCAATTGTTCTATATTTATTAGTTGCTATTCTGTTACTAAAAGCTTTTAATTCCATCTGTCTGTTCATTACCCACTTACCCATCTCCACTCCCATCTTATTGTTAGTGTGGATACTTGAATTATTTTTAATTGATTCATTTCTCATAAATGGAAAGTTTCTGCATTCTTAACCTGTGACCTCCCGACACCTTACTTAAGAAGCTACTAACGTGATAGAAATGCTACCTCACACGCCCTCGTTTTAGCTTTTGTCAGAGCAATCTGCAAAACTTGATTTTAAACACGTTTTTCATGTGATTCTCTCCCCCAAATAACTGTGATTAACTTCTGTATCAGACACGGTTTTCACAATAATCATTTCCCTTTTACCTGGGGGATGGATCCTTGTAGTTTATCTTGCTGGCTTCATGCAGATGGCTGCTAAGTGATTGAGTTTAATTAGGACCTCGCAGAGGTGTTGGAACCCAGGGATCTGTCTTGACCCTGGCTGCTCTTAAAGAACTGTATTCTCGTCTTGACTCACACAGGGAACCAGGCCTGCAGAGTGAAGGTGGTAGTCATTTTTAAGTTCAGTTTTGTTCTATGTGTGTGAGTGCTCACGTAAATGCGTGTACCATGTGTGTACCTGGATCCCAGAAGCCGGGAGAGAGAACATCCGAAGCTCAAGTTAAAGGCCGTTGTCAAGCCCCCATTCAGCTTCTCAAGCCTTCCTACTCTGAGTAGTAAATTCTTCTGTTACTGGAAAACCCTGTTACTGGAGTAACAGTATAATTGGCACCCAGACCTGTGCTACTGACCTCAAAACCAGAAGTCCATTACCATAGGCTACCCCTTAAAACTGATCATTTTAAAGGTTAGAAGCCAGCCATTGCTATCCACTCAGCAGACATCTTGTGGGTCGGGGACAGCTACGTGCAATGACTGAGGAAGGCCCAGCTACTTCACACGTCAAGACAATCTGTGTGCACCATCATAGCTTTGTCCTGTCTCATGGTGTGGATGTTGGGGGAAGGGCGTCTGGATAAGCCTTCCCTTCCGGCCAACCACGAGTCTTCTTTCTTGGTGCTACAAGTGTGGGTCCTGAGGGCATATCTGCCCATACCAGTAAGCATGCTGAACCCTAAAATCCATCTTACTCTTCATTCTACAAGCCAACCTGCAATCTGGACCCAAAGAACTGGTTCTCGGGGAGGATTTTCATTAGCAAATTATACGCATACCCAAAATACTGATTTCTACATCTCAGACGATGAAAAGGTGGAAACAGAAACAGTGCATTTGGATGTGATTAGCTGCTGGGTGAAAGTCTTAGGCTAACAGGGTTAGCATGACCTTTCAAATACACATCTCACACCAGTCAGGGCACATGCAGACCTTGGCTGCCCAAGCTCCAAGAGTTGCAAATGCTTTGCTTGCTCCAGGCTACAAGATAAGCCTAGAACAGCCATGCATTTGAAGAACTCGGGAGGAATGATTTCCCAGCTGCGCATGAGTCATGACTGCACCCAGGCGCTTCTCTTTGTGGGAAGACTCAGGGGCTGAAGCCGAGATTCTGACAGATAGCAGTGAGCACAGTTTGACTCACTTAGTCGTGGGGTACTGCATATTAAAGGCACAGAGGGTACGGAAAGTCTGGAGTACGAGTCTACACACTACTCAGGCCAGTCACCCCAAATACACACATATGGTGGGCGGGAAGTTAAATACTCCAAAAGGCCCCTTTGTTTTATTATTATTATATGTTGGATCCCCTGGAGCCGTAACTGCATATGACTCTGAGTTGCCCTGTGGAGCCTGGGAGTTGAACCCGGGTCCTCTGGAAGAATTGCCAGTGCTTCTAGCCACTAAGTCATCTCTCTAGCCCCTAGAAGCTTTGCATCTCACCCGACCGCCAACAGTTTCAGGTTCCTAAAGTAAGTGCCACTAGGTTTTGTACATTACAGTTTAGTTATAGTTAGCTTTGAATTCTGTATAAGTGGAACTGTAAGTCTTTTGGGTCAGACATCTTTGAAATGAGGTCATGTTCCTAAAATTTGTGTGTTGTGCCTGTACTTCGTTTTCAACGCTGTGTTCTAGCACCTGCTGCTTCTGTGCTGGTAAGAATTTCACTTATTTCCAGGCTAAAATACTTAGAATTGTGCTCCCAATGACATCCTGCATACTTCTTAGTGCTTATGTGCGTATACCAGAGGGCACAAACCACAGGGTGCCGCGCACCGCGCCCGTTTCTGCGCTCTGTGCGCTGGCACCCAGTTCGCGAGCTTCAGGCAAGGGGCTGGAGGTTAAAATACTCAGATACACACAGACAGAGAGATAGCGACACGGGCTATCCTTGAATTCCCCAAGAATGCCCCCTTTATTGTGTTCAGGGACAGATTATATAGAGATAGCCACGCCCCAGCCAAACCCACCAGAAACCACTCTCCTGCCATCAGGAACTCCTGAAGGTCTCGTGCTCAGAGCAGCTGTAGGCACTTGGATCAGGGGATTACAAGAAATTCAGGATCTGGGGTCTCACTGCTCCCAACAACAGGGGCTATGGCTTCAGCAAGTGTCATCAAGATATCTTTCTAAGATATTCATTCACTTGTGTGTGTGTTTGTGTGTGTGTTATGTGTATGTCTATGTCTGTGCACACACAATATCGAGGTCAGGGGACACCTTTCATGAGTTGGTTCTCTCCTATCACCACACGGGTTCCAGGAATCAAACTCAAGTTGTCAGGCCTGGTGGCAAGTGCCACTACCCGCTGAGCCATCTCACTGACCCAAAGTTTGTCTGATTTTACTGAGTAGGTTCATGTAGTATTACAGGAGCATTCCTGTTGCTTCACTGGCCTTTAGCAGCTGACAGTCTCAGGGTTTTGCTTCGTGCCCCAATTGCAATGTTAAACTGTCTTTTCTTAGCAAGAGTGAGCCCTTTGCTAATTCTGGCCATCTGAGTGGTCTCATCAATGAGGCACCTGTTCAGTTCTCCTGTTCACCTCTAAGTGGACCCTGAGATTTTCCTAAGGAGCTGGAGGGTTTTTAAGGTTCTAGGACATCAGTTGTGAGACTCTTTTTGTGAACAGGAATGTTACGGCTTCACGAACCAGACCATGGTCTCCACAGCACAGACTCAGTCCCAGTCCATCTGAGTGAAACAGAAGCCTCTCACTCTCATGCTTCCAGGTAAAGTTGCTGCTGGCCGAGGCCACGCTTGCTGAGAACCAGCATTCAACAGGGCTTTAAAGAGAATGGCAATAGATTCCTCCTGTGAGTTTGAGGGGAAAGTCACCTTAAGAAAACCCAAAACCATAACCATCTGATGCGTGTTCAAGCCTGGGGATGAAGCTAATAGTCTCCTCTAGGAAGGAGTTACCGACACCTTCAGCAGCTTCAGGAGCAACTGTTCCAGGCTGTCTGCAGCCCACACCTGCACTCGGACTGTCTGGTACCCAAGTGGCCAAGAGAAACAGGTGGTGGCGGAAGGTGCCACTGATTTCACAACAGCTCACTGGCTTTCACCAGCAAGGACACGAGTCAGTGCGGAATCCCTCACAGAATCAACAGATCTTTGAATGGAGATGAAAACTGCCATTTATTTCAGTTGAATTTGGTTTATCCTGTGTTGGCATAAAAACAGAAATGAAATAGAAACACGTTTATATGACTGACTTTAATTTCTAAAGACCAAATAAACATATATACATTCAAAACATTTCTAAATATTCAAACAGACCTTATTATTGCCATTGCTGCATCCCAGGCTCCTGAAATAGTAGCCATGACTACTAATGAACAGATGTATATCACTTATTGGACTAGACATTATAACACTAATTACAGACTTCTGAATACCAAGAGTCAAACAGCCACTGCACTCCGTGTTTGGTGTTTTGCTATGTGTGTGCTTTTGAGGTTCCATTTTATAAAACAGGCTTTGTTCTGTTAACTAGTCTAAAACCTGATACATATATATGTACATATATATGTATTTATATGGATTGACATATACACACATGATCCTATGTGAGCATGTCTATATTAACATATGTAACTCGAGGGTGGTTTATTGTGACAGATCACTTTAAATCATGACAGTAAAGCCTTTAGTAGCATGAACACAACAGATTGCATGGCTACCACCATCCAGGAAAATTTAAGACCTGTGGTTACGTGGAGTCCAGCAGGTCCAAGGAGTGTTGTGGTTGTTGATTGACTAATCAGAACCCCAAGGTCCCCAATCAGAAGGTCCCCAAGACCTGCCATTAGTAGTCAGAAGTAAACTGATTTGGATGGGCCCTAGAAAGTGAAGTGTCTGCATGGGTCCTGAGAACGGGGAAGCGCAGTTACAGCAATGGCCTGCAGCGACTTTCAGGGTTTTCACGCCACGAGGACCTCTGCATGTCCATTTGGAAGGATTTCACGAAAGGCTTGCGGCCCATGGAGGCTTACCTTCTGTCAACAGAGGCAAGATGAAAGTAATACTACCCATGTGAGAGCCACTGTTCCGGGAAAAGGACCGCAATGCTGAGTCCATCAGCCCAGGAGCAGTTCATCCTGAGATGCTAACTTAAACTGGAAGGGACGTTTGTGTTCCCTTCACCAAACCACCTAGCAGGGCTCCCACCGAGAAAGCAAAATCTTACTTTTTCCAACATAAATGTCCGCCCATACTTTAGCCACATATCTCTGTGTATGTATGAGCCGAGGGAAAGGCTCTCTCTATTGCAATGCCATTGAAGGATCTGGTTTTTCTTATTCTTGTTAATTTTACTTGTACTATTTTAGGCAGAGGCCTTTGAGGGGAGGTAAGGGGTCCTAGCTATCTATGTCAAAGAAGGTGGGGGGCACACTGGCAACTTCACACAGTCTTCAAGTAAATGGAGTCCCTGATATAACTGGAAAAGTGTACTTTGAAAGGCAACAGGAAAGAAACGAACTGCTTGCGACAGCTTACAGAACAAATGGGCTTCGGCCCTAGAGTCTTTTAAGGCACAAAACCTGGTAGACAGCTGCTGTCAGTGGCTGGCACCTCGGAATCGGATATGAAGAGCGCAGCTGGGACATTTCAATAAAACAATCGGCCGTTTTGTTAGAACCTGAAATCACTGAACAAAGGTGAAGGGAGAAATCCAGACACCAGTATCTCGTGTGTGAAGGGTTTGCTGCGGAGTGAAAACGGAGTGTGCTGTTTTCAACCCCATACAAAGTGCAACCCCATCAGGGGAAGGCCTTCGGAACAGGCTCTGCATCCCGGCAGTCACAACGCTGTTTCAAAGATTGTTAAGGCCGAGGGCTGTCCATTGGAGGTGTTCGTAGCCACGGGGCTGGTGAATGCAATGTCTGGATAATTCCTTCTGAAGTACACCTGTGCAAAAGGCATACGGAAAAAGAACATGAGTATACTTTTCCAAACTTCCCCTTGGAGGCAATGCCTTTTTTGCCCAGGAAATCACAGCGCTCAATGAGGTGCAATTAGAAGGCGGGGCAAGTTCACATTCTGTGGACGATCGGCCCCGTTTAGACCCCCAGAAGGGCTGAATCCCAAACAACTTGTAGGTCCACTTTGGCTCCGATCGCTCTGATGCAGATACACTTTATCACACCATTAAATTGATAAGCAAAATCATTTTACTGGCTCAAAACCCAGAGATAAATTAAAAACAGGGGGACAAAGAGGCCAGGGAACCGAGCATCTGCACTGAAGTTTCTCATTTTCGAGCATAAAATGAGCACAATAGGCTTGGATGTTAATATCAGGTTGTAATCCCTATAACATTACAAACTCTGACTGACAAGCATTGAAACTCTGGCGTCTACGTAGGAAATATCCTGGCACTTAATTTGTACAGCAAGGCAGCCATAGGGCCTATGGAAACGTGATCTGTGGATAGCGGACCACAGTCATGAAAAGAGAAGCAAATACTGTCACAATGACCCCACCAAGCGACTTCTCTAAACGGGAAGATGATACTGAATAATAGGGCAGTTCTTAGCCGAGCCTTTGAATCCCTGAATTCTGCCAATTCCGAGGAAGAGATACAGGTTCTCTGATAAATGTGTAATCAGAACATAAAGGAAATGAAATGCTGTCAGGTCTCAGTGTCCCACAATCACCAGTTTTTAGCGGCTGTATCATATCTGGGTTCCTTGACAGACGCGTATTACAAAATGAAATAATGTCAAGGCTTGTGAGCGCTTATCTCCAGATGTGTTTGGCTTGAAAAAGGACTTCAAATGCAATTTTTTTCCTTCAAAGAAAACTGTGAAAAGTTTTGTCTGAGTCTTTAAAACAGAAAATGCGCCATCTCTGTGAGCTGCCATGCGTCATCAGCTGGGTCCTGTCACGCTGGATCCACTCTATAAAACCCCAGCTGGCGATGGATTTGTGGGTGCAGTCAACAAAGTTATCATGGGATCATGGGCTTCATGAGCAACAAGAAGGTCGCTGAGACACCTACTTCCACAGTCAGTATAGCGCCCTTGGGTCGCCTGCAAATGCCTCCCAAAACTCCACCACAAGGAAGAGTCAATTTACAAAAGAAATGTCACTTAAGAAGATGGTACTGGAATGAACTTGAGACTCTTCCCATAACACAAGCTTTCAAAGCCAGGACTTGTTCTTTCAGTGCCCGGGGATTTAAATTTCACATCACCTCCACCGATCTCCTCTTGGAGTTTCCCAGCACCCACATGACTGGCCACAACTGCCTGTAATTCTAGTTCCAGAGGATCTGACACCCTCTTATGGACCCTGTGGGCACTGCATGCACATGGTGCACACATACACGCAGGGAACAAACCCTCACACACTAACTAATATGGATTCAGTTTTCCAGTCAGGAATGTTCTGCTGAGAAACCATTTTAGGAGTAGAAAATCCCTAGTCTGACTTTTTCTACCATGTTTATTCTCTCTCTCTCTCTCTCTCTCTCTCTCTCTCTCTCTCTCTTCAGAGCTTCTCTGGATAGCTTTGGTTGTCCTGGAACTCACTCTGTAAACAAGGCTGGCCTTGAACTCAGAGATCCCCTGACTCTACCTGGGATTAAAGGCACGCCCCACCATTGCCCAGCTTCTACCATGTTCATAACACATTCTGGATAATGGTATGATTGGGACTAGCATCCCTTTTTAAATTTAATTTTTTGATTTTTATTCTTTTGGGAGACAGGGTTCCAAGTATTTCACAAGCTGGCTTTGAACCTATCATGGAGCTGAGGATGACCTAAAACTCAGAACCCCTGCTTCTACCTCCAAATGCTGGGATTATAGTGTGTGCCACTATCACCATACCTAATAAATCCAAAACCAAATCCCCCCTCCATCCACCTATCTATCTATCTATCTATCTATCTATCTATCTATCTATCTATCTATCTATCTATCTAGTGTGTGTGTGTGTGTGTGTGTGTGCTGGGGACTGAACCCACAGAATCACACACTCCAGGCAAGGCGCTCTGTCTCTAGACTCCCCAACTTCATAGTGTGTATTCACAGCAGGTGATGAAGCCAGAAGGTGACTGACTTCTCTACTGGGCCCTCAAGCTGGAGGCTTGGTTTAGGCTAAAAAAGGCCAGTCTCTGTCCTTTTCCTGAACACACGCTGAGACTGGAATGTCTACCTGGACTCCCTCCACAGCAGCAGCCTCATCTGTGAGATGAGATAACAAGAACTTAGCTCATAGGAACTAATGAACGGCTACAAACTTTAGGCTGGAAACACGCTGAGGTAAGTGTTGGGTGTGTCACGGAAGGCTGCTCGGAGAAGCCCCTTATGCATGGAGAGGAGCCTTACAGGCATGACGATTCCCTTTCGTGAGAGCATAGGATCTCTATGGAGTCCTAGGGCCACTGTGGTGACGGTGTTAACAAGGAACCACGGTGATCTGGGAGGCAAAAGAAGGCCAGGCTGGGAGATGACTGGCGCTTTCCGAACCAGCACACGCTGGCTGGCAGCTCTGAAAGCTTAGCTGGCCTTTTCTGCCTCAGTTTCTTCATGAGGCAAATGGTAACAATGGCCCAGCAGAAGTTTTGCAGAGACAAAAAGAGACATTGCCAGAAAGCGCTAGTCTGTGGTAACTCTCTTCTTCCTTTTCCTTCCTTTCTCTTAGAATGTGCTCAGAGGTTCTCTAATGTGGACCGAAACAAAGACCCGCCATTCACTTGTCCATCGAGATACCACATGGGGACAGCGTCTTCTAGAGCACAGAGCAACAGGGCCTCCTTTCATGGGTAGAGAAGAACAGGGGCTTTGATCTACACTGCACTTAGAAGACAACACTCAGTGTGCTGAATTCAGATTCAAGACTGAATTTATTCTCAATAACTGGTTCATTCACGGTAGTTTTCAAAGCCTCGTGTCCCTCAGCATTACAGCAGGTCTAACGTTAGACTCCATCCCTGGTACTAGTGTCACGTTAAAGAATACTGGAGGCCTGGTCCTGCTTTGAACAATAGATTATCAAATTCTTACACTCAGAGAAATCACCTTACACATCAAAGATACAGAGGAATAAAAAGAGCTTATAGACTCTCCCATCTGCAACAACATTCTGTCCACAGCCAGCCTGCAGCTGTGTGATCTGGGAAAAAAAACCATCCAAAGTGACAAGCGGTAATGATAATGAAAAGAGTGGTGTGCACTCTGTAAGACAGACAAAAAGGAACAAGACAGACTGATGCTGAGAAATGCTCAATGAGCAGACACAACTATGGGAAAACATCCGCAACACAGGGAAGAAGATTCAAGAGGGCCACCAACTCTGCAGACAGTGAGAACCCTGGAAACACAGCAAGCGAGAGCTGAGATGAAACCTAATTAATAGAGGTCAGCAGCAAAGAGGACAAAGAAAAGATCAGGAAATGACTGGCGTGCCAAAGGCAGCACAAAGATTATTACTGCAGAAAAGAGCAATAGAGTGAGACATGAAAACAGGATTGAGTGAGCAAGCAAAGTAAGTGGGAATTAACATTTTTAAGGAGATTAGGGAAAATAGCTTTATAAAACTGATAAAGGTAAAATGATACATGGAAAGCAAAGTGTAACAGAATTATTACAGATAAAGCAAACCTATGATTCCAATAAATGTAAATGGGTTAAACCATCTATTATAAAAATGCTAGGATCACATCTCAGAACAAAACCCAACTCCATGCATGTACAGAAGACACACTCTGGATATTAATAACAAAGACATACAGAGTAAATGAAGTCAGGGTGGAGAGGACAATGGAGTGATCTTAGTTTTGAGCCAGCTAGAAGTAAAAGCATTCGATAACTAAAAATAACAACAAAATAAACCCAAACCAGAAAGAAGCAATAGAGTGGACACTGATCAGCTGTACAGTAGAACTTAATAACTAGTAAATCAACCAGAGCTAAATCTTTGGGGTAAAAATAACTAATATGGTCAGAGAGGGAGATAGGATGTAAAAGGTGGAGGAAGGGTAACTGTAAGGGAGCTATTAAAGAGACTGAGATAACTATGTAATGGTACAAAGATGCGCTATCGAATGGGGCTGTAGCTCAGTGTAGATAAGGCTCTGGGTTTCATCCTTAGAAACAAGAAACAGAGGAAAAGGTAGCTCTCTTCGGTGTTTGATAACTAGAAAGGGTGGACACATACACTCCCTCAGTGAGGCACATACAACATCAGCAAACCTCTATGCGGGGGAGGAGCTATAAGACAAGACACCAGAATGACTGAGTGAGTTATTTTTTACTTATTAGCATTAAATAAGTGGGGGATGGGAGGTGGGGGGGTGTCGCTCCCTAGCAGGGATGAAAAGAGCGAAGTGTGAGGATACACACTGGTGATTCGCGGGTGTGAGGACACACACTGGTGATTCCCAAGTGTGAGGACACACACTGGTGATTTTCGAGTGTGAGGACACACACTGGGGATTCTTGTTGAAATAGGAGCGGCAGGGCTGCATCCCCAGCACCCGGCCACCCACATGGCTAGGTTACGCCCCGAAATAATTACACAGAAACTGTATTCTTTCAAACACTGCCTGACCCATTAGTTCCAGCCTCTTATTGGCTAGCTCTTACATATTGTTCTAACCCATTTCTAATATTCTGTGTAGCCCACGAGGTGGCTTACCAGGGAGGATCTTAACCTGCATCTGTCTGGCGTGGGAGAATCATGGCGACTCCTCACTCAGCTTCTTTTTCCCAGCATTCTCTTCTGTTTACTCCACCTACCTAATTTTCTGTCCTATGAGGGCCGAGGCAGTTTCTTTATTATTAACCAATGAAAGCAACAGATAAGATACAAGACCCACCTCCATCAGATTCTAATGCTGATAAGGTGAAGATGGAAAGTTCTCTGGGGTTCCTGGGACAAGCTGTATCAGCAAGCTCCAGACAAGAGTCTCAAAGGAGGTGGGCAGCACCCCAAACAATGATACTATGTTGACTTCTGGCTTCCATATGTGCACACTCATGCATCCATTCACATATACATGTGCACACATGTATACATAAAATAAAGTTTGCCATATATAAACTTTTGAAATTTGTACTCTTGGCACAAGTCATCTGTTAGGCTGGGTGTTAAAAATAGTCGCTAACGGTATCAGGTGGAAGAGGTCTGACCTGAAGACTTTCCCGCCTTCTGTTTTCAACAGCTAGAATTCCCTTGCATTTGTGAAATGCTGCATGCCTTCGGAGCTCTGGATTGTCTACCATCTTGTCTAACACTCATGGTGTGGAGAGTTCACCAGCAGTGCAGACCCTACCTGTACCACAGAAGGGAGCCTCGCCTGCAGAGGCATCAACCACTCTTAGGGAATGCCAGCACCTGCCCAGTGCCTCGTGTCCTACTCGAACAGGCCGGGGATGTTAGGACTTGGTAAATCTGGGGTTGTAACTGGTGACTTCGCAGGTGGATAAGTGCCATCACCACGACACAGTGGAAGCAGAGGAACTGGGGACATTTCAATGGGGGTCTGCTTCATCCAGAGAGAGAATGACAGTCACCTTCCATTATGGGCTCAGCTGTGTGGTGACTCCATTTGTCTTAAAAGCCCAGCTCAGTGTCTTAACCCCAGTACCCCAGGATGCAACTACATTTGTAGACAGTGTTCTTACAGAGGGGATAAAGTTAGAATGACATCTCAGGGTGGCTCCTCGTTTACAAGGACAAATACAAGATGCACGTTGCTGGAGTCCAGCAAACACCCTCATGCTAAGGCATCTGAAAAGCACCCTGTTTTGACACAGACCCCATATAAAGGGCAAGCTCAGGACAAGTCAGCAACAACCCCTTCAGAAAGGAATCTACGGGTCAAGATCATGTGACTTGGAAGTCCCTCATCCACATGTTGGGATTGAACTGAGAACAATGAACTCTGCTCTGTGAGAGGAAAAGGCTGGTTGGTGCTGCCTAGGCTTAGTCTACAGCTCAATGGGGTCCGCGTCACAGTGCTACAGCTCTGAAAGATGCACATAAAATACCGGCAACTGGACAGCTTATCTCCTAAAAGATCCTCGGTGTGCGCAGTAAGAATGCCAACTGAGTTCAATGTCTCTTCCCGTCTGTCTGTACATGGAACCAACTCCAGAGGTGAGGCAGGGCTTCCATTCAGGTTTAATTCTACCACCTGCCACCACAGATGTCAGGGGAACAGGCCCATCACAGATGCCAAATGAACAAGGGGTAGTGTTTTTAAATGTAGTACCTAGAGCCAGGCATCAGACTCAGCCGGCAATGCGCCCTCTACTCCCTGCGGTTCTCAAACCCTTGACCTAACTACCTCACCATCAACCAAGTGGGGGGAAAACCTGCCGTGAGGATTGACAGAAATCACACACCCAAGAACTGAAACCACATGCTGGAATAACTCCTAAAGAACAACAGAAAGCTAAGTGTGCTCGGTCTTTTTTCTTTTTTGGGGGGGGGGATGTCAACCAAGAAACTGCTTCCATCAGACTGGCCTGTGGGAAAATCTGTGGGGACATTTTCCAGATGAATGATTGACATGAAAGGGCCCACCCCACCATGGGCAGGGCGATGGTTCTGGGTTGTCTAAAAAGCAGGCTGCTCAGGTGAGGAGAAGCAGCCTTCCCCGTGGTGGCCGCATCAGTTCCTCTCCCTAGGTCCCCACCTCGCCTTCTCCTGATGGACTGTGGTTGGGACCTGTTGCTTCTGGTCATGGTCTTCATGAGCAGCCATCAAAAGCAAACTAGAGCAGGACGGATCAGGAAAGCACATGATTGAAAAGCAGAGCATGGAGATGATATTTCTCGTACTGTGGCCTGCACTCTTCTCTGCGGGGATGATACCCCTGGATTACAATGTTGGCTGAAGGGGGGGAGCTGGAATTCCTACTACAAACTGGGGTAACGGTGGGCCGTCTCACCTCCTGGGCCTCGCTTTCCTCATCTCTATAAAATAAACATGTCGCAGGGCCGAGGGATGGCTCAGCTAGATAAGCGGTGCTGTGTAGGCACAACTGGGTTTAGACCCCAGAATCCGTGTTAGAGTCCCGTGTGCACCCGTGATCCCAATGCTGAGGCAGGGACAGGAGCGGGGGTAGGGCTTGCTGACCACCAGGCTACCAAATCTGCAAGTTCCAGGAGCATATGCGCATATGTCCCATGAGAAAGGAATGAGGCTTTGGGATTGTGTTCATTTACATGATGTAGATCTAACTAAACTGGAAGACCATTCGTTATCAATGTCTCTTTCTCTCCATCCAACATCCCCCCTCCTTCAGAGACTAAACCAGAGATTAAACTCAGGGTCTCAGACACGTTGGGCTGGGCTTTACCACTGGGCAACACCCACAACCCACAACAGCTGTGGGGCTTTGAGGGGCTGAGGGTGTGGCTCAGTGGACGGAGTCACATGTCTAACAGGTCCCAGACTCTAGGTTTTATTTCCAGCACAACAGTGTAAAAGGTGGGAGGGGATTGATGCATGGGCGGGGAATGTCTACTACGAAATGTTTGAAGTTCCTGTTGGGTGATTCTCAAATGACCGGGTCTCACGAAAGGGGGGGGGGGGGGGGGGGGGGGGGGGGGGGGGGGGAGAAGACTCTAGAAAAGGAAGTGTTCTAAATATTGAGCACCGCCCGCCCCAGTACAGCACTCCAAATGGTAGCCTCTCACCTCAGTCTGCCAGCATAAGTCTTTGTGGGAAGTTCCGAGCACCAGTGCTCTGGGCCCAAGTCGAGGTTATAAATGCACGGCGTCCCATCCCCTGCTAGCTATGAGATTCTGGGCACTTCCTGCTGTTCTCTGAGCCGTAACCCCTTAAGCAGACAATGTTCTGAGACCCCGGATCGTATTCCAGACCACCACATCTAATGAGTGTTAAAGCCTCAGGAAATGCCGCTCGCTGGTTCTCTGCTCTGTCAGCATCACCAATGACGAAAGGCGTGCTAACGTTCTTCGCACCCAGTATCCAATATAATACTTTTATATACACAAACACATTTGGCAGTTTTTAAAAGTTACTTATTTATGTGTTACTGTGTGTCTCTGTGAGTCTGCAGACCTGTGGGGGTGTACACACGATGTGTAAGTGGGACGCCTGGTTTGTTACCTGAGTTTGGGGACCCGCACTCCGGTCCTCACAATTGAGCAGCAGATGCTCTTCACTGCTGAGCCAGCTCTCCAGGCCCTACTTACAAGTTTTTAAAAAATGGAAGTAGGATTCAGTAAAATATGAGAGGACACAGACCTTCCCCCTCCCTGTTTTGAGGTGCTGGGGACACATCCAGACCTCGTGCATTCTAGGCAGGTGCTCTAATCCCCCCCGACGGCACCCCAACTCTCCTCCTGTCTAGAGAGCGAGGAGACGGCAGTGATACAAGGGGACTTGGGCTTTAGGTGGAACGGCTCGCACGGGACTGTGGGCGCCTGCCACTTATTTTCTCCTTCTGTGATCTTTAATAGACACACAAACAAATGCCACACAAGCCCAAGCAATTTTATTCTGCCCATGGAGCTGAAAAATCTGAGAAATAACGGAAAAGAAGGAAGGTGGAAAAAGGAACCCCTCTTGTGGCACCTGGAGATGAAGAATGACAACAGACCGTACGGCATCCAGTCCTTTAAACTAAATAGAAGTCTGTGTGCTGGGACGCTCCGCACAACCTGGATGTCTTTAAAGCCTTTTCTACCTTCACACACTAGGCCATAGATGTACATAATTATGTAAATATATATATATAAATTATAAATGGAAATGGGGTAGAAAGATATAATAGTATTCTTTAAAAATTATAAAGCAAAGAACTAAAGCCACCTAGATGTCTCTCTGGTAGATCCTTCTAGAATAAGCAATACTCTATGTTCACCTAACCCCTCTCTAACTTCCTGGATGTACCAAGACAACACCTTCACTGCCAATGTGTTAAGTATCAATAAGATATAAGAAAGAAATTTCATGAGTCTGCAGTTAGGTTCACTGCCTCTTAGGCACGCCTGCTTGCACATGCGTGTGCGTGCACACCCTCCCCTCCCTGACGCTCCTGCCAAGTCCTGGTAGACCTGACTTCAACCCTGGACGTGTCGGAGCTTCGTCTCCAGAGGCTTATAATTGAAAAGGGCACACGGTGCTCTTTACCAGACCCCTGGTGCCGAACGGCGAGGAGGGAGCTGGTGAGACACACCGTAATTAAGACTCCTGGGCGAACTCACCTGTTTTGCTGTTTCGGTGAGGGCAGCGGCTTCCCCCTTGCCCAGTTGCTGAACCATCTTGTAGAAGAGGCTCTCTGGATTCTGTAGCAGAACATACGGCTCATCATATTCTTTCAGTCTTCCCGAATCCAAAACCTGGCATCAGCAGAAAGAAGCCCACTGAGACACAATGTCTTGCAGCAACGTATTATAACGCAGACAATACTTCGGAAAGGGGCTAGGCCAAGGAGAATACAGACTGTCTATTTGGGTGGTAGGCCTGGAAGGTTCTTGAAAGGCTTGATTCCCCTGAGCTATGGAACAAACAAAGGCCTAACCTGACCTTTTATTATTATAATGCTCAGGAAAGTTAGAAAAATGGAAGTTCTAGACTATTATTACAGGCTCTCAGCTGTCTGCTGCTCTGTAGAGTCTGCCAAGGCTTTATTAGTGCTGTTAAAAGCCTCAGACTCTAAGCTTTGGGGTACACACACATGTATGCAGAGCTAGGAAATCTATGGACCGAGGAAAGCTGACCTCAGTTTATTCAGAATGTGGGTAATGTCAAGGAAGCCAAACAACAGTGGCCTGAAAGGTTGCCAAGCTGGTTTGATAGAATCTGGGCGGTTGCTGGAGAAGCATGGGTTTCTAGAGTTTATTTAAGATGCTGGCAAGGTGGGCTATGCACCAAACGCGATCACAGGCAAGGTTAAGCCGCCTAAAGTCACAGTGCTGGCTGTGGTCTGTTATCGCCAGTGTGACTGATGAGCACAGGTAGCTTCGGCACCCCCGCTGCGCACAGAAGACATCTCCAGAAACCCCAATTCTCTCTGGACACACCTACAGAAGCAATGCGGGGACTGAGCCTAGAATTCCGGCGATCCCACGCCCACACAGACCACGGCGGCAGCCCAGTTGGAGCTGTACAGGGCCCAGGTAGCTGTTGCTGACCTTTCTTTCCTGGCTTCCTTCTCTCTCCCTTTCCATGTCTGCCTTGCTCACTAATCTACACTGGAAACGGAAAGGTGGCGGGGGGTGCGCTTCACCTTGCATCTCTACTTATTAGTGGCTTTGGCTAATGGTTTCAGACAGAAGAGAGAGTCGGAGACAATTGGCCCAAATGACGCACCTAGGGAAACAGCCCCGATGCTAAGTGGTAGTTAGTTCTTCATTTAGGTTGTATTTAGAATAAATCCATCGTAAGAGAATATGCTGAAACTCTAAGCAGGGCATCGGTTGTTTTCCACGTTTAGATGCTGCAGTTCATTTGGCTCATGGTATTTAATTGGAAACATTTATTGAGTCTCTCTCCTAAAGGGTATTTTCCCATTAATCTTTTGTTTACTACTGTGAATTGCTGCTAAGGGCAGCTTTCTCAAAAAGAGTTCAAGAATAATTGAATCTGTCACATCCACACAATAATTAAAATGTCCTATAATTTGGCATGCCAATTTAGATGCCCCGAATGTATAATTTTACTTAAGCATTGCATTACAGGGTATGGCCACTCCTCCTGACGTTAACGAAGGGGGAAAATCACAATGTTCAAACACAGGTCTCTCCTATGCTAAAGACTAAGTAAATGAGTCAAATTACTTCACAAAATGATGAACTCTCTGTTCTGCAAAAGCAAAAAGCAAACTCACAACCACACTTCAGAGGCAGACACTGAGTTCTCGGACTGCACCGACTGCCTGTAATTATAACGACTGCTCTTTTGTCCCTCTCCAACTTCCTACTGAACGTACTGAAATGTAAAACGGCGACTCCTTGCCACACCACACATGAAGGTCACGCAGACCAGCCCATCCCAAAACTGACCCCCATTTGTGAAGGGCCAGCCAGAAAACACTCTCAGAAGGCAGGAGGGTTTGGAACAGAAGTAACAGAAAGACTGTTGGTAAAAAAAATATTCGGGGACTTCTTAGTATTAACTTAATAAAGTTTAATTTAGTATGCTGAGAAATTTAATGACTTAAAAATGCTGATTTATTTCTAACTATGTGTATGTATATCCCTGTGTGGACGATGTTCATGTGTCCATATCCATCCATGTGTTTGTAAGTCTGCCCGTGTCTGTGTGTGTCCCTGTATGTGCCCATGTGTATTTGTCCATGTGTGTGTCTTGTGTGTCTGTCTCTGTGTGTGTCTTTCTCTCTTTGTGTGTGTATGTGTGTGTTATTAGAAGCTGAACCCAGGCTGAGCTACCCTATAGCTAGCCCTGGGATAATGCATATAGAAACTGTACTTAAGGACTCTACTGTAGTTTACATTTCCAAAGTGTTATCTCACAAATGTTCATAAGTTCTAGGGCTAGGGATGTATGTCTCCATAGTAGAGGGTGTGCTTTGTATGAAAGGGGCCTTGAACTCAACCTCTATCAACAAAATAAGCAATTCCCACAATTCTGTCCTACAGCTCCAAGTAAAAACTGTCCGACTGTGTCTGAAGACATTGACTCAGTGGTCAGGAGCATACACAACCCTTGCAGAGGATCCACGTTGGTTCTCAGCACTAACATGGGGTCACAAACACACACACACACACACACACACACACAGAGAGTGATGAACGAAGAGTCGGGGGACGGCACACCCTGATATGTGTCAATGAGACCTATGACAAAGGCCATTTCTGCACAGGACGTTTTTGCTTGGTTTGTAAAGGGTAGAGTCTGGCCTGGAGAGGTGGTTTGGTGGTCAGGAGTACAAGCTGCTGTGGACTCGTTTAATCCCAGGCACCCACATGGCAGCTCACAGTTGTCTACAACTTCAACTGTGGTGGATCCACTGCCTCTTCTGTCCTCCACAGGCACCAGGAAAGCATGCGGTACACAGACATTCACGCAGGCAAAACACCACACACACAAAATTAGTAACCACATAAAAACAACAAAAACCAGGTCTTCTGTAGACCAAGGTAGGGCCTCACACCTTGGACTTTGAGTTGCTATGTCCTTCTATCCTTATCTCTCTGATGCTCAGGTTACACGTGTGAGCCATCACAGTTGGTTTGCATGGTTCGGGGAGATCACACCCAGCGCTTGGTACGTGCTACATAAGAACTCCGACAACTGAGCTATATTAGAGTCTCAATCTCTATACTTGAAAAGTGAAATAAAAGGGGGCATGGCTCGACGACTCATGGCTTCTAACATCATCACCATTGACTCCCCAAACAAACGGGACAAATAGGCCAGCATCTCCCTTTTGCCCGCCCATTCTGTGACAGCACCATCTGAGGAGAGGAGACTTGGAGGTGAACGAGATGGCTAGCCCACTTCAGTTTCCAGTACAAACATTTATTATCAGATATAAAGAGAAAAAAAAACAGCAAAGAGAAAGTAAAACAATTACATTTCTAAGATACCTTTTCATTTGGACATGATGACTTTAACTGACTCAAAAATATATCCTTATAGGCAGAAACATGTCACCTGTCCACTCTCCACGGCAATTTTATCCTACTGAAGATTCAGGTTCTACACTATATACTGTGTGCCTGGCATACAGTCCCCAGTGAAGAAAACCAACTTTTGTTCTAATTTAATTTTCAGGATTAATAAGGAAAGAGTAAGGTACAGCCAAAACATACTGGGAGCCAATTCAGGTGACCTTATTTACTGTGTATTTACTCAGCACGTTTTGATCACACACTTACCGCATCCATGTCATTAAGCTAGTTACTGTGGAAGAGGAAAAGACAGGTCTCCACCCAGCCTTCACAGAGCCTGTCACCAAAACAGGCAAAAAAAAAAAAAAAAAAAAAAAAAGAAAACATTCAAGCAACCATAAGCAACCATCACAAAAGGTATCAAAACAAAACAACAGCACCACACACACACACACACACACACACACACACACACACACACACAGCCAGCACGACATGGAAGCTGGAGCTGACAGCATCAGGCTCTGAGGAAGAGTCTTTTCAAGGACAGAGCAGAGGAGTGGGCTGGACCAGTAAGCAGATCTGGACACACAACATGAGCAGGGTTGAGACGCACTGCCACCCATCCCAGGGCAGGCTTGTGTCTAGCTCACTGTCGTGTTGCCAGGGGCTGGCACTACCCACAAGGACCCCCTTTTCAATGCGCAGGGACTGAAAACCAAAGTCAGAGGACCGGAAATCTCAGGGTCACATCCAGGGGTGGGTGGCGTGCTAAGACAGGAGGAGAAAGAAGGCAGAGATCTCTGAGAGCCATGAGGCAGGGCAGTGGGATCAGAGGACGGGAGAGAAGGACTCAAGAGTTCCACACGCTTCAAACCGACGGCTGTGGGCAAGACGGAGCTTAGAAGGAAGGGAATGAGGACTCAAGGCACGGACTCTGTTAAGTACCGGGGAGGAGAAAGAAGGAGAGACAGGCAGTTGCTGGAGTGGAAGTTGGGGTGCACACGGGGCGGCGGAGCCAGGAAGAGGACTTTGTATCTTCAGTCACTATATGGACAATGTGACCAAGGGTCTAGATTTTCCAGAATAAACAATCGGAAAGCCACTCGACATGGCTCTCCCTGAACAGAAAAAAAGTGCAATTTCCATATTTCTCTTAATGTGTTTTGTAAGGACAGTCTCCTGGCATGCTCTGCTTAGACCCTTCCCTTCCTGGGCCCAAGTAAACTGTAAACCAAACCGCACATTAACACTTATGTGACAGTCTCTCCAGGAACGACTTCAACATGCCCACTGCCGTCCCGCAGGTTAAGGACTGGATGAGCCAAGCGGTTACATAAGCTCATCGGAGCCGCGTTATCAGACCTACATCTCTGCAGTCCAGGCAGTCGTCGTCCCAGATGTGAAAACGAGATGGTCCCGTTTCAAAATAATTTAATCCACTTTATCCATAGGGCATAACCACGCCTTCCGACATTAACAAAAGGAAAAATTATACTGCAATTATAAAATATAGGTCTCTCCCAAGCAAAAGACTAAGGCAGTAAATCAAAATGACGACTTTTCTATTCTGCACAACAAGGAAGTAAACCTCGGTCTTCACCGCCTCCCCCCCTTCTCACATTTCTTCTCCTGGAATCCGAGCTTCCAAGTTAGTTAGAACACTTGACCCGAAACTGTAAGCACATTTTTGAAGGAACATCTTTTTTTGTTTTCTTTCTTTTCTTCTTCAACGACCTAATTTTGACCAAGTAGGCTTATCAAAAATGTTCCACAAAGGTTCAAAAACAGAGCTGAATAAAAGTCCAGTTAGTCGCCCGTGGTCTGCTTTCCTAGTGGGGTGTGTTACTACAGCCACTGGCCTTATCTTCTCTGGGAAAACAACTCAGAAGAAAGGTAAAGATTATAAGACCACAGTGTGGCCTGTCAACAAGGAGCCACAGCCCAAGTCTCTGAGCCTGTGGTTCTCTACCATTTAATTCCCCAAGAATTGCCTGATTGCTGCCAGAGGGGGTGGCTCACATAGGCAGGGGTGATAGCTGTGGCCCTTTCCAAACATCTTTCTTTCTCTCTCTCTCTTGCTATCAGGAGAACCCACAGAGCTGTGAGGACAGAGGTGTGCAGGGACCGGAAGGGAACACTGCTATTGGTGGAAGGGAAGGCAGATGTCAGGTACCCAGTTAATCCTAAAAAAAAAAAAAAAAAGAAAAACCCACGAGAGGGAGGAAGCTGCTTTTAATGTGGAGATAGTGCTGAGCCTCGGGAGAAGGAGGCTAATTGTCTGCCCTGCTCCGTTGTTTTGTGGAAACTGAGCAAATGAGTGTGATCAAATTAGCTGTCATAAAGACTACAACGGGCTTAATAAAGTTAGAGTGGGAAGAACATCTTCATAGAATAGGATTCTAAGCCTAACACATTAACGGTGCTTAATGAACCAAAACTGGTTAAGAATCCCTCTGGAGAGCCAATACATAAACAAAGCCATTAATTAGGTCACAGTCGTTTCCCAACAAGCCTTTTGTTGGAATCACTTACAGTAAACACAGCCATACCCATCCGCCTTTGTGGCATATTCACCGGAGCAATGAAACATAATTATTACATGTTAATCACTTGTAATCGCTTAACTTCACGGGGACACGCTACTGCTTCTGGCCTTCGGCAGCATCACTTCCGTGGCCACTCCCTGAGCCTGGATCCTGCTCTCTGGTGCATGGGGCTGTGCAGGTGGTTGACATGATGTGATAGTTTGAATGAGAATGGCCCCCCATTGGCTCCTATGTTTGAATGCTGGGTCCTTGTTAGTGGAACTATTTGGGAAGGATTAGGAGGTGTGGCCTTGTTGGAAGACGTGTGTTACTGGGGGTGGGGGGAGGCCTTTGAGGTTTCAAAGGTCCACACCAAGCCCAGTGTCGTCCCCCTCTGCCTGCATACCAGGATGTAAAGGTCTCAGCTATGGCTCCAGCATCAAGATGAGCGTGGACTAGCCTCTAAAACTGTCTCAGTCACGGTGTATCTACACAACAACAAAGCAGTAACTAAGACACCTGTGTGCGTCTTTAAGGCGTTAGAGCAAGAAAACAGAAAGCATGTTTTCTAGAAAAGGAGCAGGTACTTTTAGGACAAAACAGCTTCAAACTTTGACCAGGATGGTGTTAATTGGGTTCAGTAGAACCTTTTGGAGGTGGGCACTATCAGGGAAGGTTAGGACATTGGGGGTGTGCCCCTGGAGGGGAGTGGGGGATCTTGGCTCCTCCCTTGCTCTTCTGCACCCTGGCCATGGGCAGAGAGCTCTGCTTGGCTGCACATCCCCCTACGATGCAGTGCTTCACAGAACCAGACGATCAGACGGGATCTTACAAATCTGCAGCCAAATCAAATCTTTCATTTAAAAAAAAATCTGATGATCTTCAGTATTTTGTCAGAGCGACAGAGCTGGCAGACCCACTGGTGTTTGACTGAACTGAAAGTTGAGGTGTGAACAGAAGTTCTAGAATACAACAACCTGGGTGAACAGAGCAGAAGCCAAGACCCCCATCTCTGAAAGTAGAGGCTGCACATCTTTTGGGTCCCCTGAGTTGGGAGCCTGTGTCATCCTTACAGAAAGCTGCTCAACTGACCACACTTGCAAATCCTGGTGGATCTCCTCTGATACTGCTTTTGAGCCTGTGGCCAGCGAACTCTACACTGAAGACTTCCCCACATTAGAGTTCTGAGTAGAAGGGGCAGTGCCACAGGGACAGGCGAGGTCACGTGCTCAAAGAACCCTCTTCCAAGTCTTCTCCCCAGGTCTCATTCATGCATCTCAGTGTTCACCTTGAAAACCAAGGTGGTCGGACTCCTCTCTCTTCTCATACTTTATCTGTCACATCTAGTCACACCCCTTGCAATTTCTCCCAAACCCATTCCCTGTGCTTTTCATTGCTAGCGTCTCAGTCTATGCCGCCAACGTTCAGGAGAGGAAAAGCACACAATTGCCAGAAAGATAGCAGACAGACAGACAGACAGACAGACACACACACACACACAAAGGACAAAGCAAACACCACCGTGGCTTCACCCATAGCAGAGAGAGGATCATGCAGTGGGGTGAGGCTAGGAAGGGGAAGGGCAGGCCAGATTATATAACCTGCTTTGTCAAACCACGCTAAGGATTTAGACATAGATAATGAGAGACAAAAACTCTGACTGTGAAGATTTAGCAGGAGACACTATTGAGCAAAACACTAAACCCTGTGGCCAGTGACAACAGAGGTGAGCGGCGAAGGGGCAACTCGCGAACGAGATGTTCACAACTGTGGGTCAAATAGTGATTGAAAGATTTAGCAGTGACCGGTTGACATTTCTGCGAGATCTGTCCTTCCCTGCTGATGGCAGGTGATTCCCATGGAACAGAACACATCCACATGCCCAGCATCTACTGGCCAAGCAGGTGGTTCTGGGTGTGTAAGAAAGCAGGCCAAGGAAGCCATGGGGAACAAGCCAGCAGGAGCCCTTCTTCTACAGCCTCTGCTTCAGTGTCTGTCGGAATATGTTGGCTGGTGAGAGGTCGCAGTTTGCCATAGCCTGGCAGCTTTTTCTAAGCTTGGCGATAGGGAAATGCCCTCCCTCCCCAGCAAGACTTCCTGTTCTCTACCTGCTCTTGTCTGGAGGATGTCCCTGGGCCTGGAGGACTGCCCTTATCCAAGATCTGTCTCTAAACAAGATGCCTGATTCATCTTTAGCTGTCAACAGACCCCTGCTGGGAAGACTGGTGCTAGGGGCTCTGAGATTGGACCTGACTACCACATACTAAGCCTTGTGATAGCAGCAAGCCACTTAGTACAAATTAGGGTTTGTCCCCTGGTTCCTCAATCCTATATATTCCTTATAATCTGGAATAAAGTTGAACTGATTTACCAAAGTCTGTCTCCTAGAGGGCTCCCTCTGCCTGTGCTCATGGGCCATATACAAAACTTTCTGAGCAGAAAAGACGACGCCCCCCCCCCACAAGTTTTTGCCTCAGTTTTCTGCGCAGGTTGTAAGATGTAAATAAACCCTTTATTCCCACGTTGCTTCTGGTCGTCGTGTTTATTAGAGCAATAGGAAGCAAACTAGCGCAGCCCTTCCCAAATAACCACACAAGTGATTTCTTTCTCACTCTCAGCCTTCCTATGACTGCTGTGGGAAAATGTGCTTGCACACTGTAAAGATTTGTCACTCAGATTGGTTTAACAAAACGCTGATTGGCCAGTAGTCAGCCAGGAAGTACAGGTGGGATGACCAGACTAGGAGAATTCTGGGAAGAGGAAAGGCAGATGCAGTCACCAGCCAGATGCAGAGGAAGGAAGATGAGAACGCCTCACTGAGAAAAGGTACCAAGCCACATGGCTAACACAGACAAGAACTATGGGTTAATGTAAGCTGTAAGAGCTAGTCAGTAATAAGCCTGAGCTAATGGGTCAAACAGTTTATAATTAACATAAGCCTCTGTGTTTCTTTGGGACTGAACGGCTGTGGAACTAGGTGGGACAGAACTTCAATCTACCTATTTCTTTACATACGGGTGCCGATGTACCAAGGTTAGAGTATTCTGTGACAAACACTAGCCAGTACAGTGCTCATAACTATGGAGTCATTCCTTCAGCCCCAGAGAGATTAGCGTTTGGTCATGAGAAGCCAAAACAAGGTGACATGCACACAAACTGCCCTCCTATTCTGGAGTCTGAAACAATATCGTAACTCACTGCCTAGGTTTGGGACATTTCCATTCATATTTAAATGGTCCTGAAAATCTACTTAAGCATACTTAAAATAGAAGTATATGAAGGAGTACACAAAGGTAGACTGTCTGTAGCACCGAGTGAGTGCACACCGAAACACTTGAGGTATGACTAGTACGTGACTGATTGACTGGTTAGCTCTCAGCCTGTGCAAGGGAGGATGAACAGGAAGAGGGAGCACACATGGCTGCCACTGGGGGGAGGACTCACCATTATCTTGTCACTGTCTATGATAGTGTTCAATCTATGAGCAATGGTAAGCACAGTGCACTGGGCGAACTTCTCCCGGATCTTCTGTTGTATTAGCTCATCAGTTCTGGAACCACAGACGTCACATTTAATTCAGCAAAGATGGGGAAAGACTTAAAAGATCACATTACTCTTAAGACTGTTTTTAAAATCTGCTTATTGTTGTTGTTGTTGTTAATGTTATTATTAGACAGCTCAGGCTAGCTTTGAACTCACTATGTCATTCAGGTGACTTTGAAACCCAGAGCCTACATGAAGCTTCCACATGCTAGGATTACAGGCATGCAAAGCCACACCTCCTCCCCTCCCCCCCCCCAAAAAACCCTAAAATCTAAAAAGTCAACTTAGAAAGAATGCAAATGATTCTCTCTCCAATGTTTGACACAGAACTGGAATTTGGGAATCTAATTTACTCAGAAGGCCTAGAATACAGGCTGAGCATTCCCTTTCTGCAATGCTTGGAGTCAAAGGGGCCTTAGATTCTGAACTCTGGCATATTTGCGAGCACGTAATGGGATACACACAGGCAGAAGACGATTTTGTAACTGCTTAAGTAATTCTGTGCAGGACTCCGCAGCTTGTCACACATCTGAAGGGCAGACACACCCAGACACATTCCTCAGTACCATCAAATCCTTCCCTGGGGCCAGAGTGAGAATTCAGGTTCGACCCACCACGACCACTTTAGCTCTGTACCTCGGATCCACATTTGCTGTTGCTTCATCGATGATCAATATCCGATTTTTCTTTAGAATCGCCCTCGCGAGGCACACTAATTGTCTCTGTCCAACACTAAAATTTGATCCGGATTCTGCTAATTCAGTATCCATTTTGCCAGGGAGGTCTTCAATGGCCTCTTTAAGCTGTACCTATAGATGCAGACAGAATGGTATGTTCATAAATAAACTATTAAACAAATCCCTTCAACTCCAGAACTCTGCCGTACTTCTTCCCAGAACTCTCACAATGATGACATTCACCACTGATGAGCGTTGCCTGCTGGTTCTGGGTCATGAGTTAGCGCCGGTTGTGCCTGTAAATACTTCATTGGTAAAATATAGCAAGACAGAGAATATACCTTCACAATGATTTAATTTTACTTTCAAATTGTATGTGTGTGTGTCTGTGTATGTGTGTGTACAGTTACATGCATGTAAATGAAGGTTCCCGGAGAGGCCTAAAGAGGGCTTCGGATCCCCTGGAGCTGTAGTTACAGGTGATTGTGAGCCCCTGTTGTGGAAAAGAACGTGGGTTCTCTACAACAGCAACAAATGTTCTTAACTGATGAACCAGCTCTACAAGCTCTACAAGCCCAAGGATGTCCCTTTTTATTGGTTAGTTAAGAGAAACCTACAGGAGTGTAGAGAGACGAAAACCAGGACAGAGTAGCGATTGCACAGTGCTTGGGAGATTGGCTACACCAAGCTGACAGAACACTCTAAACCCCTCATCACTCCGATGACCCAAACCTCTACGAATTTATCAAAATCACTGAACCACACTGCTTCAGGGACCACTTGCTGTTAAAGAAGTCATACGTCCATGAAACTGGTGCATTTCAGAGCCACCCACCCCATCACCCTAACTTCCTTCCAGTCACATGACACCCACTCAGAACCTTTCTCCAGAAATCATGGAAGTCTCTCAGAAATGAAGCTCTTTCCACATGGAAGATGTCCAATAGAAAAATGAAAAACAGGATCACTACAGTCAAGTCCCCCAAGAGACATTCTGCACAGGAGCTAAGTAGGAATTCCGCACAGCCCTCTGAAGAAAGAATGTCGTAGGTACCCTGCTGCCGTCCTGGAAGGTTTGATCAACCACAAAAGCCTTCAAAAGCTCAAACAATTGGGAACTACTTATTTAGTGTCAGGACCCCCGGAGCACGTCCCTTCCTAAGTTCAGTCTCCCATCACTGAAGCTATCACATGCATCTACTTTAACCACAGCGATGTTCCACAGTGAATGACAACCCACAGAAAGGACAATGCAATACCTTATTGCCTGTCTATGATATACTTCTAGTAATCTAGCTTTGAAAACTTGAATGATAAGTTGAATAATAGGACATCAGACTACATCACTGGGTTGTGGTTCAGTCCTATGAATATTTGCTCCTGGAGAAATTTTACAGAACGAAGGCCAAACTTGGACTATCCTTGAGAGTTTCAGAACAAAGGGTCCACCCATACACTTCATTCAGAGAGCAACAGATTGATGAGTGGGCTCTGGGGCTCGAACTGAGATCCCCAGGCTTGTAAGGCAAGTCCTTTGTCAACCGAGCTATATCCCTAGCCCAGATTTTAAATTTGTAAACTGAAAAACGTAAACCTAGCTGGGTGGTGGTGGTGCACACCATAAGTCCCAGCACTCAGGAGGCAGAGGCAGGCGGATCTCTGTGAGTTCGAGGCCAGCCTGGTCTACAGAGTGTGTGTGAGAACAGGCTCCAAAGCCACATAAAAACCCTGTCTTGAAAAACCAGGAAAAAAAGTAAAAGCCTGAGCTTAAGTTCCACCTGGCTCTGCCAATGACGAATTCCTGACTGTTCCCTGTCTCAGCTTTCTTACCTGCAAACGAAACACAATGTTATCATAACCCAGATGTCTATCTCCAAACACTGCCTGCTGGGATAGAAAATGAGTCACTGCAAGTAAGTGTTTACAGCAGCGCCTGCTACAAAGAGATCAATCGGCGTTACCCATTACTAACAATGCCGTCACCCGGCTCTCTTCATGTTCTGAGGTTTATTGCACCGACTAGTCTGCATTTTGAATGCATAACCATTTACTGATGTCCCAACTTCTCCACAAGAATTCCAGCTCCAAGTGGGAGTGTTCTGCCTGTCTTGATGATTACTGTAATAGCTTAAGAATCTACGATGCCTACATAGCACGCTCTCAATAAAGAACTGTCCGAACACATGGCGAGTCAGAAGAATGTCTCGTCCATATCTGTGTCTACAAGTTAGAGAATAAATTCATATGAATATATATATATACTTTATATAGAATGCAATCACATTAAATGGCATTGCAAAAGAAACATATGGCTTATAAACGTTCATTGGTCCCAGGATATCATAATAGTCACACTTAAAATATGGAAAGCACCTTAAAACTATAATTTCAGGAAAGTCGATCCAATTATAGTATTCTAAACTGTTTATTTAAGTACAAAATAGTTCATATTATATAAGTTTGGAAAAACAATGAAGTACACAAAATTGATAGTGCTCATAAATTCTCTGACGTTATCATTACAAACACTTTCCCTACTATGCGTATTGCATGGAAGACATCCCAGAATCCTTTGCAGATTGACAAGGGTGTTTGCCTCTGCTTCCCTCTCTTTGAAGCTTGCTATGGCAATCTGAATGAGAAATGCCCCTTTTAGGCTCACGTGTCTGAGTGGTCCCCAGTCAGTGTTGCTGTCTAGGGAGGCCATGACACCTTTAGGAGGTGTAGTCTTGGTGGAGGAGGTCACTGGGGTGGGCTTTGAGGGCGTATAGCCTCCTCCAATTCCTGTTACCTTTCTTTCCACTTCCTGTGTGTGGACGGAAATGTGAGGGGCCAGCTTCCTGCTGTCTGTTCCATGTCTCCCATGCCACGACAGATTTTATCCCTCTGGAACAATAAGCCAGAGCGAGCCCTCTCTTCCCTAAGATGCTCTCATCTGGGTGTCCGGTCACAGCAACAGAAAAGCAGCAGACAGACTTACTGACGTTACATCAAGAAAGGCTGCTGTGCTGGGAAAGAGAGCCCGAGATGCGATCACTGAATGAAGCCACAACAGAGCCCAGTCCAGGAAATCCACAGATGAGGCCATGCGTGCGTGGAAAAGTGCTAAGTCACACACTTCCTGATGGGTGCTCACGTGCCTTTGCCATGGTCTCCTGTAGCGATATTTTGTTCGTGTTCTGACAAATAAAGCTTGCTTGAGAATCAGAGCGCAGAGCTAAGCCACTAGTTAGCCACAGAGGCCAGGCAGTGGTGGCGCACACTTTTAATCTCAGAACTTGGGAGACAGAGACGGACTGATCTCTGTAAGTTCAAGGCCACCCTGGGCTACACTAGATTGAATTAGTCTAAAAGAGAAACAGAGACAAGTGGTGGCAGCTCACAGCTTGAATCCCAGCACTAGGGAGGTGGAGACAGGAAGTGATAGGGCTGGGTGGAGAGAGGATTATGAGGCAGGAGGAGACAGGAGCTCAGTGCAGTCTGAAGACGCACTCTGAGGAATCAGAGACAGGACTGCCCCTCCGGTCTGAGCACTGGTAGAGGTAAAAGGTCTCTCTAGTGGATGGTCACTCTGCTTCTCTGATCTCTTAGTTTCCCCCACTAATATCTGACTCCGGGTTTTTATTTTTAAGGACAATTAGAATTCACGCAGCAGGGAGATGCACGGCATCCTAACAGACACCGTCCATGAGGACCCTGACTAAATGGGTCTCACACCTGCAGACCCAGCCTATTCTTCACGGTCTGTCCCGGGGTCCATGCTATTTACAACGGAAATAACGCAGGGCTGATGCGCTGCTGGTTTTAACTGCTGTGAGCAATTGGCAGGTTCCATCGCTACCGACCACCTCTGTCTTCTTGTTGAGCTGCTGCTGCTTCCTGGATGCTCCAGTAGATACTAATAGCAGCAACATTTCTTCTGTTATTAGCTTATATTCAGAGGGAACTTTCAGTACATCCAGAAAGTTAAAAAAAACAAAATGAACAATATTCATAAGATAGTCTCTCTTCTGAAAGACAAATTTGTTTTTTTCCCCCTCTGGTATTAGTAAGAAATAGGAGGGCTTTAAAAACACAGTTCTTTCTACTTGAGGTCGTTAGAGATGACAATGCTCTCTGAAAGATCCTCACGTGAACTCCATGGGCTTGGGCTCCCATCGGCATTCACATCATTGACAAAAGGGTCAGGTGTTCGTTGGTTCCTCCTCCTCCCTACCCCCCCCCCCCCCCCCCCCCCCCCCCCCCCCCCCCCCCCCCCCCCCCCTCCCCGTCTCTCTCTATCTCTCTGTCTCTCTCTTTCTTACACAGGTTATCCTTAAGTCCATAGACTCTCAGTCAGGTTTTAGCCTAACAAGAACAGCCAAGGCCATCAGCTTTCCTACCATTCACGGAGGCAGAATTTGCTCTGGTTTAGAAACACTGCAAAGACGACGCCACAGAGAGAATGGAATACGGCAATCCAGGGAACCTGCCTGGTTGCTTCCAGTGTACCTCCCCAGACACACACACACATGTGTGCGCGCGCACACACACACACACACACACGCTTCCAGTGTACCTCCACAGACACACACACACACACTCGCTTCCAGTGTACCCCCCCACAGGCAGCTGAAACTATATCATAAATACAATATTGATTCTAATGTTTAGAAAATATCCTACTCTGATTTTTAAAAATTTTAGCAAGGCAAAACGTTGCTAAAGAAAACCCATGACGGGGTAATGCCATACTTCTCTCCTGATACACAAGGAAGCTCAGAAGCAGGGTGCAGACCCCCACCATGCTTGAACTCTGGTCTGTCTGTGTCTTTTCTCATTTCTGTTTACAGCAGCCTCAGGTGGAGCATGAGCACAGGCAACCCTCAGGACGGTCCGACGCTTCTGCCACCTCTTTTGTCGTATGCGAGAAGCTACAAAAGTTTCATTCTGTCTATAACAGACGAAAATAGGTGTCAGGCACCCAAGTTTGAAGATGCCTTTGGACGGGACTGGGTCTCAATTAGCATTTCTTCACCGCTCATGGAACGATGTATTTCTACAGTGATTTTACTATCTGAGAATCTCTGAAGAGAAATTTAAGCTCTGAAGCGAAGAGAAAAAATAATTTACTAGTAATTCCTGTTTTCTCAGGGTGTGTCACAGGCTTGCTGTTGCTTCGTCCTGTCTTTCCATCCTCTGTGATCTCCAATGTGTAACTGTTCTTTCCCTACATCTTCTTAGAATTTTCCTAGAGAAAAATCTCATAGATGGATGAAACCGGAGACCAGCCACCATTCTGGTTGGACTTGGAGAAGAAGGTAGCCGGCCCAAGCTGGGAAAACAAAGTCCCCGCAGCTGCTGGGAAGCAGGGTGGGTGTGTAATGACTTGGCACTGACATGTCTTCAGAAGCAGGAATTGCTGGCAGGAAGCTGCCAGACCTCCAAACTGGTGTGCCCTCAGTCAGAACCCATCTTAAGCTAAAGATTTCAGAGCGTACTTGAAAGGGTGACAGGGACGAGTGAGCTACCTCAAAACATTAACCACTGACGACAGTGAGGAACTGATCACTGAGGTTTTTTGTTTTCTAGTTTTTGTTTTTTAAGAAATAAGCCATGCTCACATATTGATTAAATGCTTACTTTTTAAAATTAAAACCGAGCTAGGTCTTAGGAGGGATTGTGGTCTAAGATATGATTTCTATTATTAAGCAGCTTACAATTAATTTGCAGAACTAGAGGGAACTTGCAAAATAATTACCTCTAAACATATAGACCAGAAGCAACTTAATGGTCAAAATCGTCGCCTGTGTGGGAAAGGAATCCCCAAGAAGCGGTCTGCAGGGACGCGCTACACAAATAATAAGAAAATCCTCCCAGATTAAAGGTATCAATACAGAAACGTAGCCAAGGCTCCAGGAGTCTGCGAGCTGGACTCCCTGTGGCGTCACAATGACAGGGTTGTCAGTAAGCATCACTCCCGTAGTCTGTGTAATTTGCCCTCACAAACACCTCCTTAGGAGGCTCCGAAGCACCGTGTAAGTATGATCTCACTTTTTGTTCTGTTAGTAATGAAAACAAGTGCCTCATTTTCCTAGATGCTCCCCTAAACGGAGCAGTGGGGTGAACGGCTGTGGCAGTCTGCGCCTTCTGAGCGGAACTGCCCGTCTCAGCTGTGCGTACTTACGGGACCGCTGACATTCTCCCGCAGGAGGCGCGGACAGCGAGGGCCACTAGACCGTCAGAGTCACACCTTCTGTTCACCTGTACGCAATTCTGCCCTGAACGGCCTCGGCCCTGCACATGGACTTGGGGGTCTCGGGGAGGAGCTAGAGTAGACAGAGGAAGGTTCGTGGAAGGGGGACTCGCTCGACAAAGCCACAGGGAAGCCACCACCCCACGTTAGAGACAGATGTTCCAGATGTTAGTGGCTGCTGCGGGGTCACCCATACTTCTGCCTGCCACATTCTCATCCATGCTCTGTAAGTGACCTAATAAACCCACTGGTTCCCCAGGGGGATCTTCGGTGGAAATGAACTCTGTTTTAGTCTTGGGACCATATGAATACCGAGTGGGTAGATATTTTTTATGCGTCTGCCCCGGGGAGACTTCTCACAATAGTGGCTCAGGCTACTTAGTCACTAGGGGAGTTTGAGCTCTGTGAAGGACAAGTAAGATCATGTATTGACTGAGCCAGGTTTTGGAGCAACACGAGGTACATTATTTTGGATTGCCATCATCAATACATACTCTACACCCACCCAGCTCATGAATGCTCCCCGAGGTGTCCCACCAGCTCCCATGAAAGGCTTGCTCTGAACACACACACATACACATCACATATGTGATGAAGAAGGTCGCTTACCTCTTCTAAGGCGTTCCACAGCTCCTCATCAGTGTGCTCATTGAAGGGGTCCAGGTTCTTCCGCATTGTTCCAGTGAACAGAACAGGTTCCTAAAAGCCCAGAAGAGTGAATGGCATCTGACTTTCAGAGCAGAAAAGACAGGTGAACGAACGCACCAAAGCTCACTACAATCATCAGTTCTAAGGTTTCACACACTTGTTTACCAGAGGTCAACTCTATTATAATTTCCCCTCCTACAAAATGTGACCCAAAATGTCTTCTTGGATCTCTGAACACTAGCAAAAGAAACCATGGCGGGGTGCCATTTTAAGGAGGGAATGAAGGAAAAGGGGAGTTCCTGTTGTTGAAAGCTTTCCGGGAAGTAAACACAGATATATTTATTTGAGTAACATGACATCAACTGAACTATAAAAATGACTTGCCAATCCTGATTAGGATTCTGGAATACAAGAATTAGCATGATTAGCTGAAGTTTGTGCTTGAGGTGAAAACTGTTCAGTGTTTTGTCCTTTGATAAAGCGTCTTCTGGGATCGGAATCTCTTTGAATACCTGTCGGGACGCGTTCTATTCTTTGTTCAAAGAGGATACCAGCTAATGGGGCCAGTGACACCGGATGGGAATGGCCCCCGAGGTTGCATCAGCCCGTCCCCACACCACCTTGCCTGGGCATCAGGGTTACCTGTCTCAGTGCAACCTCATTACCTTCGAGGGCAAGGTCACCTGAAACCCATTGTGAGGCAAGGGTGGCAACACTTCTTCCATCCTCCTGTTTCAGGAGGAGCCCACAGGGAAACTGCTCTTGAATCACACAGGCTGCCTTCTAGATTTCAAGGGAGCACCTTCTCGGTAGGCTTAGGAAGGCTGTGCGGATTTTCTAGAAGAGCCTATCAATCTCATAACCTAGACATGCGTAGAGGAGAAGAGGCCAATTGGCTGTTCTCAGTGAAAGGCATAGATATAGAAATCGAGAAGCCACGGTTCTTCCACAGGTCCTGGAAAACTGCGCCCGGGCTATAAATGTGGGAAGTCACCCAGCCTTGAGGCAGGGACTTTAACGCTTATAAGACAGAGGAGGAAGAGAAGGAAGAGGGGGACTTTTCTCCAAAGACTGATAATGTCACCCACCTCTAAATTTTAGACTGGCGACAGAAAAATGTGGATGTAGAAGTTCAGTGGGGTACCACTCCCAAATATGTACCCCTCAGCAAAATCCCCAAGCTAAATGAATGACACTATCATTGTATTTTATTTGTGCAAAGTTGATTGGGCTACCTTAAGAAATTTGAAAACTGCTACTGAATTGAACTGAACACACAAGGCTTATCTAAGGTTATGCTTAAAATTACAGAATTTAAGAGACTAAGTAGCTGCCTACATATGGAGGAAATTTATCCAGAATAAACGTCATTCCACTGGCTTCAGATTTAAAACACACACAGAGACAGACATACATACGCACATACGCCCTCTCGTGCACGTGTGAGTGCGCGCACATACACCCCCATGCACTCTAACACACACACACGCATGCACACACACGAGTCACGATCAGCTCAGAGACTCCAGGAGAACAGCTGACTCCGCTCCTGCTTACACGAGGCCCAGAGGGCATGCCGCCATCTACCATCCTTCCTCTCTCTGATGCTCTCCTCACGCACCACAAAGGCTCAACGCCATGGCCGCTATGTCACTCAGGGACCCCAACTGAGTGGCTCTAAGGATGAATGTATGAGGAGCTCCAGCAGTAAACATGGTCAAGGAATCAGCCATGAGAGAAGCGAGAGATGGCCTCGTTGTCTATACTAAAGACAGGCCATTTTCCTGTCCAGGATAGCTGATGTTACCATCAGGCTCCTCTCATACAGCAAAATCCCACACAGCCAATGTCAGGTCTAGACTCAGGCATGGCCTCCTAGACTCACGATGCCCTGTCCTGAGCAACCTGGTTCATGACAAAATGTTCATGATTAGCACAGTAGAATGGCGCTTTTGTGATGTAGAGAACAGTCATGAAAATGCACAGTCTGGTCCAATGCCCTGTCTCCTGACCAGGTCCTCCCGCCTGTCTCAGCCACACCTTCTCCTTTAGGAGGCTCCTTCACATGGACACACCTGAGGACCAGTGAGAGACCCTTCACAGGCCATGCAGAACATAAACACCTGCTCTACCTTGTGTTCCAAATGCCAGCCTCAGCAGAAGGCCCTTGGGAGGCTTGACTATCTCCAGACCATTGTTCACTAAAATAAGGGTCTCTATTAAATCCATACTGTCAATTAAAGGGGATATTGGGCAATCTCTCATGTTTATTTAGCAATATTAGAAGAAAATAAAAGAGCAATTTTCTTTGTTATGACACGCTGGATATATATTTCATAAGAAATTTCATCAAGATTTGTTGAACAAGGAGAATGACTTAATAAAACATTAACTGGTTGAAGCTATATTTTCTTTAAAAGCAGCAGGCAATTTGTCCACCATGGTTGTTTTACTACGCCAACATATATTACACATGGCGCTCACTTCCTTTGTGCGCCTGCCAAATAAAAGCCCTAATATCATCTTCAGAGGGTCATAAAGGCGTTCGCAGCAGACACACACTGAGAGAGGAGATAAGGGTCAGGCTAAGTTTCAGTTCTGATAGGTATGGTTATTTAAAGTGCCCACCTCCATGCACTGAAGTTCACAAACGAGGCTTATAAATAAAAAGGGCTGTAAAAACGTTTGCTGGCAGACAGAAGATTTCAGTGTGGGGATCAAGGGGAGGAACAGACAACCGGATTTATTAACGTGGGTGCCCTTTCTCTGATGGTACAGTTTTCAATGTGGGTTTGATTTAACCTCCAGTTGGCTAGCGTGGTAGAATTGGGAAAAGAAATAAATGCATGTGTTCAACACAGCAATAAGATCAGAAGACGAGTGTACCAAATTCGTTTCTGGTCATCCTCAAGTTAGAAGTTCTAAACCTTTGCGCCCCATTCAGTAGCAAGCTTGGCTGTGCCTCACCCCGTGGCTGGCAGGCACATCACCCCGGGGTGGCCCGTCTGAGTGAGAGCATCTGGGGTAGTAAGCCGATAGTCAGGAGACTTTAGGCCTTTTGAAAGCATTGTCTGCAGGGCAGGCCTCCATTACGTTAGGGAGAAACCCAACCCCTTAAACAGCTTCAGACACTTAAGGCAACCAGGGGCCAAGACACTTAAAAATGAACAGCATAAAGTTCAACACTCACTTAAATCTTTTGGGGGGCACAAACTAGGAAACACCCCTGTCCTAAAATCTGTACTCAGCGGGAGCTAGACTGCTGTTTTCCCGTGTCTCCCACACTCCCTTCTTCTCCAGACCCTTATTTGGGAAGCATCTTTCCTGGTCTCAAAGGTGGAGTCACCTGAAATCACTCAATCTCAGGTCCTTCTTTTCTTCTTTGAATCCTGTAGCCTCTGAATGAACCGATCATCATGCATTTTCAGAAGAAAAGAACATTGTTCGCCCACAAAGGAAGAAGAATTTAAGTCCTGTAAAGTCGCCTTTAAATACAAAAAGGTCACCAGCTCCGGGGAGAAGTGCCTTGGGTTTTAATGAAGACTTCAGTGTGCAGGAACAAAGGCGAACTGCATTAGGCTGGGATCCAATTGTATTTCTTTACTAGTAACAGCAAACCTTCCCTCTTTTCTCTTACACACACACACACACACACACACACACACACACACACACACACACACACACACACGTCATCAGAAAGGGGCCTTAAAGAGACACACATCAGCTCTGCTTAACCTTTTAAACTCATTAAAAGCTCAGGGGAATAAAAAAAAAATAGAGTGGGCTGTTTAAAAAGCACCTGGCTTTTTTGTTTTCGTACAAACAAAAGGAATCTATTAAACATACAAAAAGAATCTGTTTGATCATGACAGCGATTCTGGCTGTTAGTGCACTTCCAACCCCTGTTGTAAACGGGAAATTTGCGGCAAAATTGCTCTTTGGTTGAAAACATTTCCTTGGTGCCAAAAGAGACAGGGCTCTGGTTGTTAAGAAATTCCATCCAGAAAAGAAAAGAAAATCGAAATCTACATTTGCAGATGCTCTCTGATAAACTATTTCCGGAAGCCAGGTTCATCCTGGGACTCTCTTCGGCAAAGTGGGAGGGGTACAAAGGAAGTCAGGTGTCCACCACCGGTTCTGTTCCAGGCTACAGGGGTGGCTTCTTAGCTCCACCCTAGTTCACCGAAAGGGGCTGCAGGTATCCAGTCCAGACCCATCACTGCCCTTGGGAACCCACTTGATCCTTAACCCCTATTTCTGAACTGCCCCTGGGAGGTTCAAGGAAGATGGGACCTTCACCATCACCCAAGGGAGGAGCTGAGAGGAGGTCAGGAAGCTGCTGCTCCCCAGAAGATGCTGGCCTGGTCTCTGGACCTGCCACTCAAGCAGGACTCCACTTTCTCTTCTGCTTCACTAGTAGCACCATCAACTGTGGCCCCTGCCCCTTTAGGGAAGTGGGCGACAGGCGAGACCCTGGAAATGCGAGGCTGGGCTGTGGCCACGGTTGAGTCCCCTGGCCCTCCCTCAGCCCACGACGCACAGCAAATCCTGGTTTCTGCACTGCTTTTCTTTTTGTGCTCAGTGTCACTTGAATTTCTCTGGCAAAGCAACCTTAACAAACCAGTCTTTGAGAACTGCCTGGCCGTGCCAAGATCCTCGGGAGAAGATGCCCGCTGGCTGGCTTGACTTGACTTCTGACTTTATTTTCTTTGGCTATATTTTGGGAGCCCTTTCTAGGTAGGGCAGATAGAAAGGCAATGACTGAAGTATCTGGCCAGACATCATTTTGTTACAAACATACATCAAGAAAAAGAATTGCAGAGCTTGCTGGTGCTGAGTTCTGATGCTTCTACTGAGTAGGATAAGATGAGGCCAGAATTCCCCTGGCTTCAGTTTCCTTCCTGGCCCTACTTGCCTTCTAGGGTGGCTACGACAAAGGTTCCCCTTCCCCAGGGTATTAATAGGCAGCAGGCCCCAGTCCACCCAGGCAGGGCAGCCGGGCCCAGCGTTTTCAAAGGGCAGGCGCGACCAGTGGCTCATGAAATCACTTTTGTGGCTCATGATCATTTTGTCTTTTATATGAACTAGACTAGAATAAATAGAATAGAAAATATCACGGCACAGGGTGGAGTAATTGTGCACTATGAGATGTTTGTTTCTGGACAGGTGTGTGTGGAGGCATACACGGGACCCTGTTGGCCACGGATCCCAGTTTAAACCAGTAAGATCCAGAGGATCAGGGGATGGGGAATGTCTGCAAACTGCTGTTGAACCCTGGCTCCCCAGCTTCTGTGCCTTCATTTCCAGCTCTGACAAATGAGGCGACAACAGAATTGTTGGGGGGGGGGGTTTCAGAGGTTAGGGGGAAACGTGAAGGAGCCCACAGACATGAGGAATGTCATCTCCTGGCCGGCTGCAGAATGTGAAGGGTGTGGGCAGGGTGGAGAATAAACACAGAGGGCTTCCCGTTGGCTGTCCAGTATTAACCGGCGACCAGACATTGGGAAAAGCCTTGTTCTTGTCCGTCTCTGAGAAGTATCTGTGAGGTTTGGGGGAGTTTGATGACTTTTTTTTCCCTGTCTCACTAACTTTAATTTATATAAATAATCTGATTTAAAGAAAACCACCAGGGATTACAGCAGCATGAACTGAAATGTATGAGCCAAGTCTTTCTAGAATGCGTTCTATGCCTAAAGGCCAGTATTCTAATCCTTAATAATAGTTACTATTTCCTGAACATTCTTAAGAACCACATGCTGGGCCACCTCCGTGGTCTTGTTGTGTAGTGGCTCCTTCATGAGGCATCTGTGCAGGAGCTAAGCTACTGCGGCCAGGTGAGGTTACTTCATGGAGGCCGTCGGAGAAGGAGGGACATACAGGATGTGTTGACATTAAGCACACGCCCTGAAACAGTCTATTCTGGGCGCTTTGTGTGCTGCACGCTCTCTCTAAATTGTTTCTTATATCAACCAACTCGCATCTGGGAGACAGGCACAGAGAGGATCTGCGCTCTCCAATGTTTGGTGATCATGGTCCACAAGGATGCAGAGCTCTGTTAGCACCGCTTTGTGAGCGCATTCCCGGGAGCAGATCCACAGAGCATTTGCACAAAGGGAGGGTGGGAACTCATGGAACAGAACCAAACCCGGTGATGTCAAGGTGTATTCAGTCTTCGCTCAGATGTGCTTCCAAAACATTCCCGGCGGAGCCAAGAATCATCTAACGCTGCTTCTTTATTTAGAGTTCTTTTATGTACATGAGCACACAACATTTCTTATTAAGCAGCATTAAAAGTAGCATGGGGCACGTTTCTAGAGCCTTTCATCCGCAGACCTGGTGCGAGGACTTTACAGACACGCCTAAGATCAGGTAAACAAATCCTCACAGATAGCACTGGGGTCTGAACTCTATCTAGTTCTACTGTAGCCACACTTCAGAGAGGCTCATGGGAAGGGAGACGGCTTCCACTTTTTCTTGTCCTTACAAGGGTTGTGTTTTGATCTTTACAAGAGCTTGCCGGAATATATACACAACATGAAGTCTACCCCTTAATCAGTGAGTTCTTACCATTATCATTACGATTACATGTATGTGAGAATGCACATGGACACATACACGTGTGCTGGGGTGTACTTGGGGAGGTGAGAGAACAACTCTTGGGACTGGGTTTTCTCCTTCCAGCCCTGTGGGTAAAATGAGAGTTGAACTCAGGCCTTTAGGTTTAGAAGTTGTCTGTCTCTTTACTCACTGAGCTGTCTCGTCGGCCCCTCCCCTCTTCATCACTTCAAGGCTCACAGTCAACAGTACTGTCTCTATACTTTTACGTAGTGGTCATCAACAATCGCTGGGCTTTTGTTTTTCTTAGAAGCTTTATCCCCATATCCATTAGACAAAGCTACTCCCATCCCAGCCTTCCCTAGTCCCTGACAGACGCCATGCTCCTGTGTCTCCATGGAGTTGACCAGTCTTCACATGCGCAGCACCATTTGCTCTCTGTTTTTCTGTGACTGGCTGGTCTGAGCTTTTAGAATTTTTACCCATGTTGCAGCATGCATCCGAATTTCTTCCTCTTGTAAAGCTGAGAAACTTCCTACTGTTTGTATAAGCTGTTTTGTCTTTAGCTATTCATCTGTTGATAGACACTTGGGTGGTTTCCACCTCCTGGTTACTGTGAATGCCACTGCTACAAACACAAGTGAATGACTATCTCTGCCATTCCCTACATATATAGTATGGTATATGCATGCAGACACACACGCAGACGCACACACGCAGGCATACATGCAGACACACACGCAGACGCACAGACGCACACGCACACGCAGAATGGCTGGATAATGTGGTAGTCCTATCATCTGTCTTGTAAGGAGTCTCCATGCTGTGTCCTGCATTCCCACCAGCAGAACACAGAGTTCTGATTCCTCATCACAGCGGAGGGACAGTTCTGTTATTTTACAGGTCAACGTAGGAAGGAATAGATGAAGGGGTTCTCTGTCCTTTATAATAAAACAAAGAAACAAACAAAGGCCCATGATTGGCGCACGCTCAGAAAGCAGGGCTGCTTGGCCTTTTCCTTCGTCTCCTCTCTGTATCCCTCACATCAGGGATGACTGGGGGGGGGGGGGGGGAGAGGTTCCCCAGCTCCCCTTGATGGCCAGATGATTACATGCCCAAATTGAAGCCCCAAACAGCAAGCCTGGGGCTGAATCCATGCAAGCGTCCAAAGTGGGGGCAGGAGGAAGCCATCAGGCTCCACATGCAGGCGGCAGGCCTGTGAGGTCAGGCCCCGTGCTGCCCGTGGCCGTCTACACAGAGGATAGTAATTACTCAATAAAGACTTTCTGAATTATGCTGGGTACAACTAAAAGCAACTCAACAAGAAGCTAAAGTAAACTAAGAGCTTCTGGTGTATACGTAATCCAGTCTCTAGACACTGCCTAGAAGTCTTCAGCTGTGAAACAGCCAAACAAACAAACAAACAAAAAAAAAAAAAAAAAAACCAGGTCAGCCCAGGAGGAAACGGCAACTAAAGCCTCTACTAACATGGCGGCCTGTGTGAGGCGCTCAGCCTTCAGCACTGTTCTCAGAGCTGACACCATAGCGCCCTGGCAGTAGTACCTAGAGATGCAGGCACATTCTGAGAGTGTCTACACAGCCCGTCTCTGCTCCACAGAAGACCTTTGCATGGAGATGACCATCCCTGAAGGGGAAACAGGGAACTCACTGCCTACAGCAGAAGTCCCTCATTGCACTTACGGTCTTTTGACCACTAAATATTATTTAATATCAGCGAATTAAAGTGTAACACCTGCGGGAGCTGAATCCAGAATGAATCTAGGTAAGAAGTACTGAATCTTCCCCAGTCTGTCTGTCTGTCTCTGACTCCACAAGCACGCATGTGCACACACACGGCCCCCTCCCCCAAAAGCACGCACACCCGTGAGACAGCCATGAACATAGCTGTTAAAACTATCTGCTGAATTATGTCTTACTGCCTGTTGGTTAAAGGATCAACCCTTTCATCCAATTAAAAAGCCAGCAATAAAACTAAAAGCAATTAAACTTCAGTACCCCTGCAGAAGAAACACGTGTGGACGCTCTAACTTGCATACCTGAGGTATGATTGACATTTTCTTCCTTAAATCATGAAGTCCAATTTCAGTTGTCAAGATCTTATCAATCCAAATTTTTCCTTCGGGTTCTGACAGTCTGAAAAGGGCCGAGATGAGGGAACTTTTTCCAGCTCCTGTTCTTCCCACGATTCCAACCTATAAAGAAATCCAGAGGATTGCACATTAACCATATGCAACCGATGCAGGCAAGCCGTTCATTTTCAAAGTGAATTATGAAAACTTTCTACCTTGTGTTGTTTCTACCTAAAAGTTCCTCAGCCTCAGCTCTGCAGTTCTTCACGGTGGGCACTGACCCGGATGCCGCCTAACATCCCTGGGGTGTCCTTTCTAGATGTCCCTAGCAGCCTCCTAACTGTGGGGACCTGAAATGTCAAGTCTTGGCAAAAGTGCCCCTGGGTAAGACTCGCTGGGTACAGAAGAGTCCTATGAATGTTAGGGACTAACCAGTAGCATCCTCAGGATGTGGTAAGAAGGTCGATTTTCATGAGCATCCCTTCCAAGCTCTGGGTGCACAGAACCTTGGGAACTGCCTGGATAGTTCCACAGAGGAATTAACGGCTCATTCCAGAAGTGTTACACATAAAGACGCATCATTTCAACCAGCGTCCTATCATTTACAATGAATTCATCTAGACGGAGAAACTAAACCATTGTGGTTATTAACTACTTGGCTATGCTGTGGCTCCAGAGGAAATACCTTCAAATTTGCAAGTGCAGGTCTCCGCATCTTAAAAGACGGTAACCAGTAGCCCAAACATGCGTAAAGAGATCAACAACGGCAGCACCAACAAACAGCCTTTGCTATTTACACGGCTCCTTTCATCTGAGCAGTTCAAAAGGCAGTTTACAAACCAATTAATACTTACAATTGCCCCTTGGGAAAGATTTGTGTGAAGAATCATTCCTCTTATTAAAGTCGGAGCAGAGAGAAATGAAGGGCACTGACAATAAGATCAAAGAATCAATACAAGAAGGGGATTGCTGGTCAGGGAAAAACTGAACTATGAAAGCTGGCTCTTAGGGGTGTACGAGCAGAAGACCAGCCTTTTCTCCCGTGAGCCGGCTCAACCGGTGAGAGCATCCAAAGAGATGACATCATTCTTATTAAAAATTGGGAGTCAATGAAGAGCATAGACATGCTTTCTATGACTTGCAAATTAATTCAGTAAATTAAAAAGAAAATACCTCACCATTCAAACAGGAAGGAACCAAACTCAACCACCTACTGGTTACATGCTGGGGATTCTACATGCTACGTCAATTTGAATACTTTCAAGCACAATCAGCATCGGCCCTTCAAAAAGTCGAGAGAAAAGGAAAGGTAACTTTTTGTAAGTTTTTGGAATCCCTGCAGCCGTTATCCATTCCACGGAGGCACTGACACCTTGCCAAGGGCTGGATTTTGTACCTAGCTAGCTATGTCTCTGCATACACATGTACAACTCACTCATCTCTACAAAGGAAGAGCTGAGAGACAGGGGCTGCTGAAGCAGTCTGACGACAGAAGGGGGAACTCCAGACTTAAGGAGGAATACTTTAAAGCAAAACAGAACGCTACTTTTTCCCATCAAAGTAAAAAAAAAAAACAAAAAACAAACAAACAAAAAACGATCATCCGAAAGACTTTCACGGGTAACTGATGGATTTTCATAGATGCCAATGGAGAAGGACACCAAGTCTATGGAAATACCACAAAGCAACATAAAGAGATGGCCTACTTTCAATTGCCTGTTTTCCCAACTTACACAAGGCTGATCTCTAACAATCACAGCAACACGCTAGACTTTAGAAAGAGATTGTGCGTGTGTGTGTGCTTGTGCATGTCTGTCCATGAATGAGGGCATATGCATGAGAGAGTGGGTATTTAGGAGGCAGAGCCTTGGAAGCTGGACTTTCAAGCAGTTGTGAGCTGCCCACTGTGGATGCTAGGAACCGAACTTGGGTCTTCCAGAAGAGCAGTATATGCTTCTAACAGACAGGCCATCTCTCCAGCCTCAACGTGTTAGACTTTTTATGTGGATCAATCTTCATAGTCCATGTTCAGTAGGACCGACAGCTAATGCTCCATTCAACACAGCTGCTGCCTTGGACTTCCCCTCGATTTCCTAGCTTCTTCCCCACAAAGATACCAGGCTCTCGTTGCCCATCTTACTTCCAGTAACCTCGCAGGCAGCCTGACTTCAAGCTCCAAAGATCCTCTGTTTCCCAACACGATCCCTCTGTTTTTAACTCCCACAGCCAACTGCAGAAAGCAAGGTCACGTTAAGAACAAATAGAATAAACTCATCCCAATTAAGATCAGGGCAATCAATTTGCGAAGTGAATAAACACTAACCCTGAGTTCAGCGTGCTGACGGAATGACGCTTAACATGTGGATGCATGTGTGTGCGTGTGTATCCATGTGGTGTGTGTTCCTAAGATGGAAACTCGGGTATCTAAACGATGCTGTAGCCACTTACTATTTCACATAAATATTTAAGGCACATGTAAGAGTACACATGATTATTCATTGAATAAATCTCCGATCTGTGGATGTTTCAGCTGCTTACAAAATATTTTCGCTGTTATAAAGAGCATCATGTCAACTATCCTTGAGGCTACGCCTTTGCAAACAACCTTAATTATTTCCCTAAGATAAATCCCTCGGCACGGAACTACTGAGCAACAGGTATAAGCACTTCAAAAGAAGATGCTGAGTCTTGCCAAGCCAGCCTCCAGAAGCAGGTTCTTGATCTCCACTGGCACCCACGGCCTTGTGCATCCCCACCCAAATGCTCCAACTTTGTTCTAATCAGCAGTAACGCGATTTCCCCAAAGGAGAATTCTCCATTCGCGTCTCACTAGGAGATGACCCCTGCTGGTGTCCTCGGCTCTCTGGGTACCCCTCGCAAATGCAGCCTCTAAGGCTTCGCTCTGCTCCTGGTGTTCCACCCAGGAAACCGGTATATGCACACCTGACTGACTTGTCCACCCTTAGCTCCACAGGACCTCCTCCAGGGTTCCTGCACAAGAGCCTGTGTGTTACACACTTGGCACACCTGCCTAGCAGGTGGAAAGGAGTGTGATCCCTCCTATCCAGATGCCGTTCACACTCCTTTCTATCTGCTGATATCATGAGTTTTTCAAACGTCTAATGCCACCAAACACTCGATCTGCCTCTCATGTGGCCATCTCCACTCCTAACAGACTCCCCAACACTTTTGCTTTAAACATCTACAAACTCCGTGACATACTATCTTCATGTGTGCAGTCGGGTCACGACCTGGAAGAGGCTGTCCTATCCCTTCTGAGCTCAGGGCTGGGATGGGGTGAACTCAGATCAACAGGCTGGGCAAACACCTTTATCTACCGAGCTGTCTCACTGGCCCTCGGTTTACTCTTACGTGCCATGAGGGGATGAAAAGGACTCGAATCTGGCAGTCTGTGGCCTGCTACGCAATAGAGGCCACTGCTCAGGGATGGCTGGATTCTGTGTGACAACAATTGTGACAGAGGTCACCGCTGGAAAGGTGCAAATCCGTGCATGAACACGTGATCAGGAAGAGTCAAATTACCTCATGGTGGACAGAATTTAAAACTGAAAAAAAAAAATACTCCAGGTGCACGCCTTTAATCCCCCCTGCACTGGGGAGAGGCAGAGGCAGGCGGATCTCTGAGTTTAATTAAGGACAGCCTGGTTTACAGAGTGAATTCCAGAACAGCCAAGGCTACACAGAGAAACCCCTGCCTCCAAAAAACAAACAAACAAACAAACTACACACACACACACACACACACACACACACACACTAATGCACGCAGACACACAGCCTAGGGCTGTAGTCAAAACTCTCATGAGTTGTCCCAGAAGAGGGTGAGGTAACCCATGGCATCAATTTCAGGATATAAAAGAAAGTTTCATAGTAATCAAGGAAAATTCCTCATGAGACACAACACTTGGCTGGAGGGTTCATTGAAATGCTAGGTCTGGCCCAGAGTATCTGCATTCCCACCAAATTCCTGGCTGTGATGCTTCAGGCTCAGCTAGGAATAAGGGACAGGAGAGAGAGGACGGCTCTCGGAGAAAACATTATGTTAAGAGAGAGAGGAGGCAGGAAACTAATATCCCTGCACATTATAGCAAGGTCTGGCACACACCTGTAAAAATGTATTATCAGAGTAATAGCTTTGGGAAAGAAAAAAAATAAAAAGACAGCACACCCAGATCTATCTATCTGCTCTCTCAGATGATCAAATCAACCACAAAAATCACCTAAATGAAAAAACGCAGTCAGTGTTTAGATGCTAACCCGGAGGCCCAGGGTGCTCCAGATCTTATTTTTGTACTTTTCAGAAATTAAGAACCTGTGGCCACAGTTTCTTCTTTACTGCAACTTCCGGGGATCTCAGAGGACGTCACAGAAAGGGAACAAAGCTCCATCTCTGCTGTGCTGGCACAGTCCTATGTCCGAGCCTGAATCCAGCACTGAAGGGGCAGCCAGCAAACGGGAACAGATTTAAGGAGAGGGAACCCCACGCGCAGGCAAAAGAGACATTCCACAAGGCAGCTGCCTATGTAGGCGGACTCTAAATGAACGTAAACCAAAGCAATAGCTGCCTGGGGTGGGGTGGGCAAGACACAAGTCAAAAATTAAGTCATTACAGATACAGTTCAGCCTTCAAATTTAATTTCCTCTCCAACCTTTTAGCATCTCAGGTGATCCTACGATTTGGGTTTTGTTTTTTTTTTTTTTTTTTGACTCAGAATACGAGTCTGGGGCGCTACATTGTTTTCTAACTTGTTCAACAGAGTTTCTTATATAATTCATCATTTGTGGCTCCCAGGGGAACTGAAGACACGTGCAAATTAAGAGAATTGCGCTCGCCACGTCAGATCTGATAAGTATGCCATCTGCGAGCAAGCAGACACCCTACAGAGCTGTCCGGACACCATCGGCGAGGCTTGGCTTTCATCAACGCTGAAGCTCATGTTTTACCCACACAGTCAGCCACCCCATCTTCAGACCTACAAGGAAGCCGTGGAAATAATTAGGATCGGGCTTTTGCCAAGTGGCTTGCTAAAGCTGCTCGTTGTATACCCTTTGGGCACCAAGTCGTACACTTATCCTTTCAAGTCACAAGGGTATCCACTCTTTACATCACAGCTGTGATTAGGCCATTAAACGGGCTGGGGGGACGGAGCGCTTAAGAGGAACAGGCTGAGAAGTATTAACACTCCAGGGGCTGCGTCGTGGGGCAGGGGCAGAACACTTGCCTATCCATGTCCATCCCTGGATCCAATCCACAGAAGCATAAAAATAAAAACAAAGGGAGTAGGGAAGGGGGAATCTCCCACGCCTGTCTAGGAAAAGGGGCTGTTGACAGAGCTGTCTTACGAAGTGTGTTGCTACAGGCTTCTTCCTGCCTGCATATTGCTTCCTGGTCACTCGTGTTCATAGCCAGCTGTCATCAGTATCTAGCACGTGCCCTGCAGAATGACATTTACTGGGGAACAAGGAAGAGCACGCGGCATGTTCCCCAACCTCCAGAAGGACACTGAGATATAGATCTAGGACTGAAAACCATGCCACAACACACACACACACACACACACACACACCAACCTGTGGCAAAATACACAGGTGCATTTGTCTTAGTTACTTTGCCAAAAATACCCTGATAGAAATGGAGAGGGAGGCTTTGCTTTGGCGGTCTAGGTTCCAGTCCGCCATGATGGGAAATTCAGAGCAGTAGAAACATGAGGTAGCTGGCCACATCGCCTCCACACAGAACAACGGCTGCTTATCAAGCTCCATTTCTTCTGTCTACACAGACCATGATCCCAGCTCAGGGAATGGCGTCGCCCACAGTGGACCAGTCCATGATCCCAGCTCAGGGGATGGCGTCGCCCACAGTGGACCAGTCCATGATCCCAGCTCAGGGGATGGCGTCGCCCACAGTGGACCGGTGTCATCATCTGAATAAACTAAGGTAGATATCTCTCCCCACAAGGCATGCCTAGAGGCCTGTCTCCCAGGGGACTACAAATCTCATCACACTGAAAACTAGGTTAACTACCATGCTGAACTACTTCATATACTTTCTAAATTATGGGAAAAGAACATAAAATTCCCCATCACAACTATTTTAAGCACACAGGGCAGTAGCATTAACTATATTTACATGGGTGTGAACCTCCATTGCTATCTGTATCCAGAGCTCTTTTTATAAAGAGCTTGTTTTATAAAACAAGAACTCCTGCACTCATCACAGCATTCTCATTCCCTGCTCCCCTCTGCCCCAGGCTCTGGAAACTGCCATTCCCCTTCCTGTTTCTATGAGTCCAGGTGGTGGAGTGGGTTCTTAGAGTATTGTGGTTCTATGGGCGGTCTCTCGCTCAGTGTGATGCCCTCAGGGTACAGCCATGTTGCAGAATGTGTTGGAATTCCCCCTTCCTTTTAAAGACTGAGTACCGTCTCCACCACACTTCCCTTACCCATTTGAGGGGTACTTAGGTGGCTCCTACCTTTTGGTCACTACGAATGACCCTATAGTAAACACAAATGATGGAGGTGGGTCTTGTAATAATAAAGAAACTGCCTCGGCCCTCATAGGACAGAAAATTAGGTGGGTGGAGAAAACAGAAGAGAATTCTGGGAGAAAGAAGGTTAGAGGAGGAGTCCGCCATGATGCTCCCACTCCAGACAGACGCAGGTTAAGATCCTCTCTGGTAAGCCAGCTCTTGGGCTACACAGAATATTAGAAATGGGTTAGAACAATATGTAAGAGCTAGCCAATAAGAAACTGGACCTAGCCGGGCCAGGCAGTGTTTGAAAGAATACAGTTTCCGTGTAATTATTTCGGGCATAAGCTAGCCATGCTGGCGGCCGGGTGCCGGGGATGCAGCCCCGCCGCTCTTAATTCAACACACAAAGACAACACAAACACTAGCGTCTTAAAGCATCGAGAGAAGGGAACGAGAGAAGAGACATTCGCAGAGGCGGAGACGAGCTGTACGCATGAAAAGGGTTATCAGTTATCCTCAGAAGAACTCCATGGGAGAGTTAAAGACTCGGGAGGCTACAGACTTCAGCCGTGAAAAGGCAGTAGAAGGGAGAGCTCCTCTATAAAGCACAATGGTGGTACCGAATGGGAAGGGAGAGCCTCTTCAGGTCCACAGGACCAAGGTGGCTGCTGACGCTTATACGTCCGATGGTGCGAGAGGCTGAGCCAGCTCCCGCCACTTGACCAGGCTGACCTGCTAAGGAGAACTGAGGCAGGCACTAGGGAGGACCCTGAACTTTCATCTGCCAGGGTGGGGGAAGGAGCAAGGCCACAGCCATTTGTTACCTGTAGGCCCATTTGGGAAGGGAGAGACTACAGGAATCGCGGAGAAAGGAAGCACAGCCTAAAGGGTCTGCCAGCTGTCATCAGGAAAGGACAGCCCAGGCTAGGACAGCAGATAACAACCGGGAACACCCCGTGTATGGGAGTGTGTGCCTGTGTTGGGAGCCAAGGCTGCCGTGGCAAAGCGCTTCTTACTGCCTAGTTTGTCATGGTCTAGTCTGTGCAAGAGTCTGCTGTGGTCCTGGCCCAGGGCACCAGACCACGAGCGCTGGAGCCACTGAAAGAGCTGCACTTGCTGGTAAATCAGTCCACACCCCTTTAACCCCACAGCGGGCTCCGAATCTCTTTCTCTACTCGACCTGAGTCTCTGGGTCTTGTCCTGCCTTCGGCCTGAGCTTGGCCCACCTATCTCTGGTTGGGTTTCCATGGTGACTGAGCACTGACCTGACAGTTCTACCAGGGTATGTCTAGGCCTGGCTGATAGCAACAGCTTGCCCAAACAGGAGGCGACAGGGAGCACACATCCCTTCTACCCCTCTGAAAGGACGCCAGATGCAGAAGGCAAAGAAGAAAACAGAAGCAGGGTGTCCAGCCTGCTGAGGCCGAGACAAGACGAGGTCATCTCCAATGCACAACTGAGTTACAACAGAAAAATGGCAAAACAAAAACACATGCACGTTTTCAGTGAACCTGATTTTCCGATGGGTTGTGCTCACAGCTAATCTGGGCTTCATGCAGCCCATGGGTGAGGGGCTGGACACAGCTGTGAGGAAAGCAAGAAAGACCAAGGAAAGGAACGAGGGCACCAGGTAAGAGGAGAGGAGGGTCGGCGTGGAGAATGGGGGGAGGGGAGAAAGCGTTTGGTTTGACAATGGAGGGATAAAAACGGGAAGTAGACACGGGCATCTCAGTGACAAGGGTCCAGGGACAACAGTAGATCAGATAATTATCAGGAAGCATTAGATCAGATATACTCAACTCCGGTCCAGTTAAATTCTGGCGCACCGCAACCCGGGCACTTTACCAAGGAAACACTAGTTTTCTTCTCAAACGAGGAAAACATTTTTTACCAAAAAAAAAAAAAAGATATTCAAAACTATTATGTAATACTTTAGAATAACTAAAAATGCTAATAAGTGGAGATTATTTTTAAAAAGAAATATTAGTTTTCCATCACATAGTCCATTCGCCCCTGGACAGAGTATTACTGACAGATTCGCCAGGATGTCAGCACATGCATGCAGCCTAAATCTTCGGGGGACACTCTAGAGGGCGAGACCGTTTCAACGAACCTTCTCTCTGGATTTGATGAGGGCCGTCAGGTGCTTGAGGACCAGAGGCCCATCCAAGCTGTAGGTATAGCTCATGTTGTCGAACACAATCACCCCTTCGTGGGGCCAGCCCGGGGGTGGGCGCTTCTGGTACTCCCAAGCCGCCTCCTTCTCTAGGTTTGTGTATTCAATCACCCTCTCCACAGAAATCATCTGGAAGAGACAAGGCATCCACACGGGTCAGGAACCAGGGGTTTGCTTGTGGAGGTGTCTGGCCTACACACTGCTGAGCAAGGCCTGCTTGGGGCTTTCTGGATGTCAAGACTACTGAGGACCCTGTTGACTTAACCATCATCTGACACCTCACTCATGATAGCCCATTCCTTCGACCTTGTAACCGGAGTGAAAAGCAAGAGGAGGGGCTGGGGAGCCTGCTCAATGGGTTAACTGATTGTTATGTAAACATGAAGGCCCAAGGACTGGAGACACAGGGCAGGGCTCACTAGCTTGCCAGTCTTGCTGAATTGGTATCTTCTGATTTCGGTGAGGGACTGGTCTCAAAAGACAAGGTGAAGGGTCATGAAGAAGGCATCTCATAGAAACCTCCTGCCTCCGACGTGCACAAATAACACACACACACCCCTTCCACAAACACAAAAATGAAAGGATATTTGTAAAACCAAACGTTTATGTCCTTCGGTCAATAATCTCTGGCTACAGAATGGACATTCATCCTAGAGCAGGCAGCTCAGGCATCCTGAGGACTCACAGTAAAAATTTCCATTGTGTGAGAGAAGAAGAAACGGAAGGAGCTTGTGTTCACTCTCTATCTCAGTAGCAGAAATAAATATTTCGAAGAAGAAGCAATTCACATGCTGACTAAACCTTCTGCTATGGCCATACAGCACTACCTCTGAGAAGCACCTTAGAGGGGGGGCGTTTACCCACCAGCAACAGACAGGACAGCAGTAACCCCGGGGCCTCCCGCCTTCTACTTCACACGTGGGAGATGGTAAAACTGGGGATGAGTGTGTAGGAATGACGGAGTGGGGAGAGCTATTAATTAAACAAACAGCCTCAAAACACTGAACTCAACTCTTCTTTTACCAAGAACGAGGAATTACCCATTAAGAAACAAAAATAAACAGGCCTCGGAGAAATGAGCCTATATCCTCTCTCGGATTTCAGAACTTCCCTCCTACAGAGGCATTTATTACATTTGAAGACAGCTTGTGATGAATCTAAAACCTGCTGACATAGCAGACATAAGGCAGAGAAAAAGATGTATACATTTTATTTTACATTAACATTAAACAGATGGAAGCGGGACCTTTAAAAAAAAACTCCGTTAGCTATGATGCAAAAATAACAGTTTTAATATTTTACATAAGAATTGCTTTTATGTCATTTAATGGCAAAGGGGACTGTTAAAAGGCCGAAACGCTCAGATAAACATTACCATATTCTCCACTTCGGCGCTCTGCCGCACAGACCACTGGAACATCCCCGTGAGTGTGATGGCATAGGATAAGGCCAAGCCAACCTGCCCAGCGTCCAGCGCTTTGAGAGGAGGAAAGAGAGGACAGTCAGTCTCAGTGGTAACTCCATCCTGCAGCCTTCTGCTGCCCTACCAAGAGGACCCAGCAAGTTGTGTACACCCAGGGTAATCCATCGTTACATTTCCATTCACTGATTGAGCTCATGCTGCAATTTAAAAAGCCCGTTATGAACGCCGAGAGATGATTAGATGAGTTTGTTCATCTGGGGAGGACTGACACACATCCGAGAAAGGCAGTGTGCACGTGAGGTCTAATGTTATTATTCAGACTCGTCATTATGGTCCAAGGCCTGTTACGTAATCCCACTGTCTATGTCCCATGCAACCGCAGTTGGAAACCACTGCAAACAGGATGATGTGTCCGAGGAGTTGATGCTTTTGAAAGTAAAACACGACTCCCATTGTTCTATGAATAAACATCCTAATTCAGAGGTGTCATTGGAGAGGGGTTAGGCATGGCGCGTTCACGCCACACGTGCCAACACCTGCTCCTCTGGTACCCACCTGGCAGTGAGCACAGTGTGCTTCGTGCTGGGTCTCTCTCACCCATGTGCACAGGGACATCAGCAAACTAAGAACAGTCCCAAGGCTCAAATACAGAGCCCTAGTCTGGACAAAACGTTAACAGTAAACTCGGGTCTCATCTCCGGGCTACCAGATCAGGGATTTTCAGAATGTCATTGTTTAGACCTCGGTTCGTTCTAACAAAGATAAAAAGAACTTATCCAGACTCTCACTGGATCACACTGCATGATCCTACCCACCCTGACATGTTGTAAAAGCTTTAACACACTTTATTAGAACCACATAGAACGCACCATTAGACAAGGTGGCAAGAGTTTAATTTAATAACTGTAAACACAGCTATAAATTGTAATCATACCATAAATAGTTATTCACATCTGCACTTACTTTTTGCCAGAATCAGGGACCCAAAGGCAACGACGATGACAAAGACGGCACAGATGGCATCCAGACGCACGGCAAACCATCGCGACGTCGTCAAAAACAAGAACCAAGCCTCTGGATTTGGGAACCGCAACAAGCGCAGTGAGTAAGTAAAAAAGTCATGTTTAACTGCGGTGAGCGTGAGGGGCACCGAGATGTTGGGACAGAGCAGGGCGGCAAGGTCTCACACTCAACATTTCTAGAAAGTCAGGAAATGCAAAGCAACGTAGGATGCATACCTCAAACAGCACAGAGGCTTTGTAAAAAAAGAAAAGAAAAAAATAATTGAAAGGTAACTAAGAGCTCATGAGCAGATATATAATAATAATAAAGAATATGGAAAAATGGTCTGCTACTTCTTAAAGTACTGGGCTATAATATGAAGCCCACCACCCGCTTATAGGTCGACCTTCCAGTTCTACAGCGAAGCACACAGCTCCCTCTTGGCCTCCGATACTTTCCTTACTTCTGCACACACTCAGGTCAGGGATGGGACACCCTCAGGGGCTGTATCCAGTTGACTAGCACGCTAAAAGGAGCCTCATGTAGTTTTTAACACGCCCTTGTGTCCTCAAGACACAATAAAGGTGGGGCAGATCTTAGAGACTTGAAGGGAATCCTGAAACTTCTGGGAGGAAAGAACTCACACGAGCACAAAGAACCATAGATGGTTGGCGACTGTCAGTCATATCTGTTACCTACCCTGTGCATATCAATTGAATGGTTACCTATCTATGGTTCATGACCAAGAACACCAATTGGATGGTTAGCCGTCTATGGTCCACGGATCAAGAACACCAATTGGATGGTTAGCCGTCTATGGTCCACGGATCAAGAACACTAATTGGATGGTTAGCCATCTACAGTCCATTGACCAAGAACACCAATTGGATCTATAGTCCATGACCAAGAAGGGTCCTGCAGGACAGCCACAGCCCCTGCTGACATCTTGCTGGTACTCGCTTCCCTGCTTATAGCAGCAAAGAAAGGAGATGCTGTGGGGACAAAACAGCACTCACTGCAGGAAACATTTGGCAGGGGGTCATTTGCAAAATATTTCTGCTGACTGAGGTCCTAAACAGACAGAGAGCCACAGGACACCAAGACGGAAGGATTGAGCAAGCCAATCAGAAGAAAGCCAGACATGAGGAGATTCTGAGAGGGCTCAGAGCCCAAGAGCAGAAGGAGAAAGCATGAGGCCAGGAGTAGGCAGAGGGCGCCTACAGGCATCCAGTCCAGGGCAGCAGGCGCAGGTGGCTTCTGAAAGCACCGCCTGAAATGGACAGACCTGAATGCAGGTCCTGGTGTGCATCGAACAACTCCTGGAACCGCTCTTCCGCTCGATACGCCCGGATGGTCCAGAGTCCCTGTAGGGACGATGACAGGTGGGAGAACACGGGACTCCGAGCTGCGGAAACACGGGCACACACAACGGAGAGCTCAGCGCAGCTGCACACATGGCCTCCCTGGCCTCCTGTTCTCCAAGTGTAGACACTGAAGCACCAAGCGGAACTCCTGGGGCTTCCTAGAGGGCTCCAGGTTTCTAGTCAAAACAATGCCAGAAACCTGAGAAGTCCCTGTCCCCCACCCCCAAATCCTGGTCATTTTAAAGACGGAACTGAGTGCTCCTCCTGTTCAGTTCACCTTTGACCAGAGTCAGGTCTACCTCCCTCCAGTAGCCCATCCTACACTTTCCAGCTATTTCCTTGGGAAGAAATTATTTTTCACCGATTATTTTAATTTTTGTCCAGCAGGGTTCTAAAAACATAATTTCACTAGAGGACTTATCACAACACATTAAAGCTAGACCCATATAAACCTTTTGAAACCCCCTCTTAGAGTGTTATTTTAAGGGCTGGCACATAGCTACCATTTCCCAGTAACTGAAAGGCTGCCTGACACAGACAACAAGAAAGCCGTATGGACAGGGCCTCCTGTGCGTCCCAGAGAAGCTTCCTCTGTCCACCAGTGTGAGAGCAGTCCCTGATGGTCACCATGTGTCTGGGTGTCACACTGCACTTGTACCCACACCACTGACCCGGATGGGACATCTCTGTGCTGGCCGTGACCCAATTGGAAGCTTACTCTCAAGGTTGAGGCTAGCATGGCAGGTGTCACTGTCCCTTCTTCTCCAGACTCCCACTGTAGGCCCAATGGTTTCATTATCTTATCAGAATTTAAAAGACAAATTCCCCTTTGCCTGTCTTTGACTATGGGGAATATATGTCCTGCAGTGGGCTCAGACTTGTGGGCTACCCTGTCAGGTGAGGATGGTTTCCTGACAGGCTCACTCTACCCTGCTAGCGTACCTTCAGGATACCAGTAAGTGCTACAGGAGACACAACATTCTATGACTGCCTTTGGTAGTGGCCAGCAAGGACTTCCTATTGTCTTTAGAGTTTATTCAAAACACAGATTAGGTCACGAGAAAAGAAAGTTTGCTGTATTGATGAGCTACTTCTCCTCCTCCTCCTTCTTCTTATCCAACACTTCCTGGCTCATTTATTATTATTATTATTATTATTATTATTATTATTATTATTATTAACCATCCAACACTTCACGGCTCAGATTTCAGAAAGTTGAGCTGGCTTTAAATTGTTGTAGCAATTCTTCATCATGGGCATTTTCTGGTACAAATATCTTCCTTGTGGGGGCTGGAATGATGGTTTGGAGGTTAAGACTGCGACCCGTCCAGAGGACACACGTTTGTTTCCCAGCTCCTCTATCTGGCAGCCCACAGCCACCTGTAACTCTATGTCCATGGTAGCCTCTTCTGACCTCCAAGAACACACACGTATTGATGCACAGGCACCCACATAAATAAATAGTTTTTTAAAAGATTTAAGTATCTTCCTTCCTGACCCAGTTTTGGCTGTCGGCCTTATACATTCTTAAAAGCAGGACTTCTATTTATCTGATTTTTAATTTTAATAATAATAAAATATGCTTGCACATTCATAATGAGATGGGCTCCGGATAGCTCATCCTCTGTGGTTACCTACAGAATGGAGTGATTTAATCACAGAACATTCTCCTTCTTATCCCCACACTGGGAAGAGAAATGGAGCAAGAGAATGCTGTCCCTGCTGCTGCCGGCATAGCTGAGTCTCTGCAGCCTTCCCCCACGTGCTGCCAACCTGAAAGTATCAACGCCTACTTTTCCGAAGAGCCAACAGCAGTGATGAGCACCAACTGTGCCTTTCCAGTCCTTGACTCCCGGCACCTGAGGACAGTTGGATCCCTCTCCCACTTTCCTTTAATCTGTTCCTCCCTTCGTCACTTAGGGAAGAAAACTTCCCCGATTACTCTCCTTCTAAGTTAGTTCTGACCCATGCTGGAAATATCTTATTCACCAGAAAAACGTTTCTTGCGCGTCTCCTCTGCATACGTGAGGAGGGACGGCGTGAGTGATGGGTGGGGGGAAGGTCTTCCTCAGGCAGAGCATTAGTCTACACATGCTTCTAACCCTTTCTCCGGGTTAGCTGCAAAGTCACACTTGGGATATAAGGGAGGGCCGCAATGATCCCCGAGGGCTGTAATAACCACGCACAGTTGCAGAATGAATGCTAACCCTGGAGAGGGCTGCGGGAGCGGAGTCAGCCTGTAGAATTTCATGGATCTTCTTCACCACAGTTCTCCTTAATCACAGAAGCTGGATGCGTTCACCACGCCCACCCCAGAACCTGGGCACTCACTTGTGGACTCCAGGCGCTTGACGTCCCTTGACGTCTCTAAGAAGTATCTCCGAAGGATCAGGAAGAGGATGGCGAGGGGCACCAAGGGAATGAGGATCCAGGGAATCACTGCAGCCGCCACGGCTATCACACTCACCACAAGTAACAGCGTCTGGAACAGCAAGCACAGCGACAGGGCCTCCTTATTGCCGGAGCTGCAGAGAACCGTGCCCACCCCGGGAAGTAGAAGCAGCACGGTACCCATGCTAACACTGAACATGCCTGCGCAAGGCTCGGAATGCTTCAGACGTCTTTGGACACCCTCATTAGCAGGGCCACTCAAACACGAACCTGAACTGAGATTCCCCAACCACTATGCTAAAAGCTTGGTGTATTTCTATTTTTCATTATTTCCCCCTTTCTCGGCATTCTCAAACTGAGTTCCCAATGGCTATACCAGCCTCCTCCATGGTGCCTGCTCCTTGGCCCCAGGGGATGGAGACGAACGCCCTGCCCAGCTCATGAAACGGAGAGAAAGTCTAAAAAGTTCAAAGGTGCTTCCCAACAGTATACCAATTCTTGCTGACTGGGCAAATATTTCTTAAGTTAAAATATGAAATTTTGTAAGAAAAAAAATTACCTTTAATCCTTCAAAGTGAAATGACTTATGAATAAAGGAGTAAACTTAATTTTACCAAATATGTAAAATCTTTTTTTTTTTTTTTTGTAGACCAGGCTGGTCTCGAACTCACAGAGATCCGCCTGCCTCTGCCTCCCAAGTGCTGGGATTAAAGGCGTGCGCCACCACCGCCCGGCCCAAATATGTAAAATCTTAACAACAAAAATGAAGTGGGCTATTTTGCATTTTGTGTACCTACACGTGACAGTGGTCAATCCCACAAAAATCTCCTCGGGAGGATTTACCGTGAGTCTGGGTGTGCTAGCATCTAACCCTTGTGAGGCTGAGACAGGAGGAACTCCACGAGACTGAGGCCAGCCTGAGCTACAAAGTTATTTCCCCGTGAGCCTGGGCTATACAGACCCTGCCTCTAAAAGCAAACAAATAAAACTAGAACAAACATACAAGAGTTTCCTTTAGAATATCATACTTTAATAATACAGATTTTAAAGCCATTTTTTTTTTTTTCCCATAGGAGCACTTAATGCAAGGGCCTGTGTGGGCTTTTGGTACTTAACTCCCCAACTGCTCTCAGTGTTGGGGACGTTCCCGGGCACCTATCCGCAGCTGACTTTAAACGTAACTCCATGGGTTCTGTTGCTGCTGGTCTAGGACGCATGTGCCAAGGAGCATGTTTCCATAAACAGTAGTAGAAATGTAGTCTAATTTTACGGGAGCCATCTCTGCTTTTGGCTCACTCCATCCCTGAACGCCGACTCCTACCTGTCCCAAGCCCAGAGTCAGGATACATGTTTACACATAGCGCCACCTAATCGGTATACGGTACTTTTTACTGTTTGTTTACAGTATTAAAAATAAAACCAGGCTCGAGTAGCTCACATGTGAGAGCGACTGGGGAGCTTTGAGTCTGTGTCAGCACGGCTGCAGAGTCTGGGCCAAGCTGCCATGAGTGTGCCCTGCCTGGTCTGCCTTCCGCTCTTCCCGATGCTGTGGGAGGTCAGCCTCAGCAAGTGCCGTTAGCAAACCGGGACTCGCTTCCTGGCAAGATCTCCGTCTGATTTACCAAGGGGAAATATGATGGTTTTCATCAGCCAGCTGTCTACTGATGTATGTATAAAAGGGCCTCTTTTATCTACTATTTTGGGAACACGTGAGATAAAAGAAATTGATCTCCGAGTCCAGGGTTCTTAGGGAGGCACTGAAAGTTTGAACGGCACCTAGACTGTGAAAAGTATTAAGAAATAAACATGCAAGCCGGGCGATGGTGGCGCACGCCTTTAATCCCAGCACTCGGGAGGCAGAGGCAGGCGGATCTCTGTGAGTTCGAGACCAGCTTGGTCTACAGAGCTAGTTCCAGGACAGGCTCCAAAGCCACAGAGAAACCCTGTCTCGAAAAACCAAAAAAAAAAAAAAAAAAAGAAAAAGAAAAAGAAAAAAAGAAAGAAACATGCAAATCCTATCGATTAGACACATCACCCTCCAGTGCTGCGGTAGCTCCTTCTGCTCCTTCAGCCAATAGCCTTTAAGATACCAGGATGTGTCCACGCAAGGGGCACGGCTAAGAGCATTACATGTAAGCCCCTACCGCCCTAAACCCTGTGCTTGCATTCCGTCAAAGCTACGACCTACATACAAAACTGTGTGCCTCAGAGTTCAGAGGTCAGCTCTGGTTCCCAGGACTAGTGTCCATTGTTCCAGACCTCACATGGGGGCCTGGTTAACACTTGTCCCTGACCTCTGCTAACAGCCATCTCTGTGAAGGCAGAGCACGGCACGCTGGCACGCCCGATTTGTATGCGGTGTTCTATGTAAGCCTCTCTTTAGAGATGAAGCTTTTAGATTTGCAGACAGCCATTAGCCACCTGGCTGACGTGACCATCACATCCACAGCTGCTCTAGGCCCTGTGTTACCTGTCCGTCAGCTCTGTGTTCTAAGTCAACGCTAACAGCACTGAAGAGAATGGTTTCTGGGTTATAATCTGTTTGCTGAGGAAAAGTTTCCTTTGACCTTTTTCCAGTGTTAACGCTTTTTATAAAACTCAAGGCTTCGACCTGCAGATTCTACTTTGGACACAAGTTTAAAACAAAGGTAAATAACAGTAAACATGCCAGGCAAAAAAAAACTGTCACTGTGAATACTGAAGCTTTTAATCCAAGGACCCAAAAGGAAACTATTTCATTGGAAAAAGAGGCCAGGGAGCTGGAGAGATGGCTCAGGGGTTAAGAGTACTTCCTGCTCTCAAAGAAGACTGGAGTTTGGTTTCCAGAAACCTGCATGAGCCTCCTGCAACTCTAGCTCCAGGAGATTCGACGCCCCCTTCTGGACTCCCCGGGCACCTGCACTCATAAGTGCTCAGACACGGACAGAAACACAAACACATAAAAGCAAAACAGGTCTTAAAAAATAAATAAAAGAAACCTTGGTCAAATTATCCAGGAGATAAAGACAGCTTCAGAATATGATAGCAAAATCTGACAGCGTTTACAAGAAACAGACAAACACAGTCACACGGTACAAAATTAGACAGGTTTATTTCAACAACGGTTAGGACAAACTAACAACAACCGCAACCACAAAAATCAATGGAAATATAAAAGTCTGTGATGAGGCACTGAGGAAATGATAGCCAATGGCTCTGATGCCAGGGCCAATTCTTTTCAGGCTGTAAAGCATGTATCCACAGGCCTCAATGACCAAAGTGCAGAGCGTATCTGACTTTAGTGGATTAACAATAACACAGAAACAAGATGACTATCAGGAAAATCCACTGCACACCTCTAAATAACACCTGCATTAGGAAAACACAATGAAAATCAGGCACCAGCAAAGTCTGAAAGTTGCAACTAACGTTACATTTGGAGGTAAACATATAGCTTTAACTTTTTTTTTTTTTAAAGTAAAAAGGAAATTTAACTACCAAAAACTAGATCTTGAGGTAGAAAAGTGGGTGGGGAGATGGCTCAGTGGCCAGAGCATCTTATTGCCTTCAGACGAGCTCGGTTAATTCCCAGCGCCCACATGATGGCTCACCACCATTCACAACTCCAGTTCCAGGGCACGTGACCCCTTCTTCTCATCCTCCCCGCATCCAGAACACAATGGGTACATACACGTACATGCAGGCAAGACACACATACACGTAAGATAAAGACCAATGAAGACATTTTAAAAGAAGACAGGAAACAAGCACAACAACAACAAAAACAGGAGAAGGAAAAACAAAAAACCAGACACAGTGGCACAGGCCTGAAACGACAGCACTTGGGGGGTGGACACGGGAGGGGCTGGTGCAAGTCTGAGGGCAGCTCCATCTAACAGGGAGCTCCAGGCCAATCATGGCTACACAGGGAGAGGCTAGTTAAAAAACAAACAAACAAACAAACAAAACCACCAAAACATCAATAACAAAAAGAGAAAAAAAATGACAGCTTAAAAGAGAATGAAAAATTTTAATGATAGAAAAAAAAAACTTGGGTCTTTCAAAGAAAGAAGGAAAAATGCTACCACCACGTATCACAAGAGCTATCACTGACGGTCAGAGATAACATGTTAGATGGGAAGGCCAAATGCCTTGAGAAAGGGTGGCTAAAGGTTTTGCTAAAAGAAATAGCAACCAGCGCAATTCTATTTCAGTCTACGAATCAGAACTCATAGTTTGAAAGGGATTTTGTGACTAATCGCAGTCCTTGACTTACAGACTGTTTCACTGGTGAAGCCTACGAAACAAGTCAGAAAGGGGAAATGCCGTTGTTACCAAATTCTTGGCTTTATTTTAGAAAAGAGGACTGACAGGTAGGATGCAAGGGAGACACGCCTTTAATCCCAGCACCTGAAAGTCTGAGACAGGTGGATCTCGGAGCTCTAGCCCAGCCTAGTTCTACATAGGGGGCTCAGATCAGCCAGAGCTACATAGTAAGTCCCTGTCTCAATCTCTGCTCGCTACAAAAGAAGAAGAAAAGGAAAGAAGAGGAGAAAAGAGAAGAGAGGAGTGCAGAGAAATAGAATACAAACATTTTGAGAAGATTAGTTGCTAGCTATCGACCTCTGTGACTGGGGCTGGTGAGGCAAGTTTAGAATGTGCTCAGCAAGCTGTTGGGAAGGCAGGAGAACTTGTTATCCACAGCCAGGGTTTCTTCTACCTCTGCTCTTAAGGCTTTTAATCCACCAAATCGAGCTGGCTAAGATGACCTGATATGATCTCCCTTACCTGAAACCAGCCAATTATAAGCAGTAATTGTATTTTCAAAATACCTTTCAACCAACACCTTGGTTTCTGTTTGAGTAAACAGCTGGGATTGGGAGCCTTAGTCTGGCCAAGCTGACACACAAAACCGATGATCACAAACACAAGTCCCATGCTAACTCTCTCCTTTTCAGGAGGTCAGTATAATACCAGATGTTTACAAACGATTACAAGAGATGCAAAGTGGAGACCCACGTCTTTGTCTTTGCTGAACAGATACAGGTTAGGTTAACCCTCGATGTGCCAGTGTGACCTTCTTCTAGAGTAAAGAGAATGACTGTAAGTATCTGAAGAAACTCAAAAATCCTTCGTCAAAATTCAATACCTATTCTTGACTTAAACGTTTTACACTGTTATCAAATTAAGAATTAAATGAGTCTTTCCCAGTCTGACAAGGTAACTATTTCCACACAGAACAACCCTTCCCCACGATGCACAGGTACAGCTAATAACCCTGTCAGTGAAGAAACACGGAAAACACCCCCCTGAAAGTGTAAAAAAGGCCTAATCCAGTGGATCTCAATCTGGGTGGAAACCCGGTTTAGGGGTTAAACAACCCTTTCATGGGGGTTGCATATCAGATATTTGCATTATTAACAGTAGCGTAATTACAGTTATGAAGTAGCAATGAACAATTCTGTGACTGGGAGTCACCACAACATGAGGAACTATATGAAGGGTTGCAGAGTTGGGAAGGCTGAGATTCACTGCTCTAACGGCTTCTACTCAGCACTGTATTAGAAGTGCCAGCCACAGCAATAACTCAAGGAGAGCTTTCAGTATCAGAAAGGGAAAAGAGACACTCATTACACGCATACACACACGCACACGATCACACACACACACAGTTTGGAGACAGGGCTTCAGTAGGTAGTCCTGGCTAGACTGTAAGTGGCTATGTAGAGCTAGCCGCGAACTCATATAAACCACCTGCCTCTACCTCCTGAGTGCTGGGATTAAAGGTATCACCTATCAGCACATTCAGCAAGAGACCATTCTTAATTGCAGAAAATGCAAAGTGAATTTAGGATCAATGATATGCTAGCAATATGCATAAAATCTGTTATCTCTATATACTAGCAGCAAACAAGTGAAAAATACTTAAACAATCTCATCAAGAGAAACAGAAAACACTACACATGGGAATACAAGTGACCAAAGGAACACAAGTGATCTCTACTGAAAATTATAAACATGTCTGAGAAAGTTAAAGGAGACCTAAATACGTGGACAGATGCGCTGTAACAGGCCACGCGGCCAACAGAATGATGGAATCCATTAAGGACCAGATTAACAGAAATAAGTAAGGCTTTATAAAAAGAAACTGACAGGGTGGATTTAAAATTAAAAGGCTAAAAATATATAAAAATGATCTTGACAGAGAAGAGCCAAGTGAGATGGCTCAAACCGACACAGTCTTTCTAAAACAAATAGTCACCCAGCCACTGTGGTATCCATGAAAGAACGTAACCCCATTCCCTTGTATGTGTGGGCACGTGCTAGAAATGCATAGTCACAGGGTCAAGAATGCTATATTTGGGGTGCATCCAGAGTGGGGAGGGGGATCCAGTGCAAAGATTAAAAATCAACGTGTACCTCAGGACAGACACAGCTCCTGAGCCCTGGATGATAAGTCTCTCAGAGTCTGGATCCTGCACCAGGAGGCAGAAGCTGTACCAACTGCTTCAAGACTGAATTCAGACTTCCAGAGAACACGCATCGGAATCCAGAGAGAGGACTGGGGAAGACAAGCAAGTTGTGAAATTCTGAAGCAGGAGAAGTTCCAAGACGCTACTTCTGATGATGAAGAACCATGTTCCAGGTCAAATCAAAAAGACACATCATATGTAAAAGTACTGGGGTCAGGAGACAGCTAACGACACGGTGAGGTGCGCACGCGCCAACCTGACAGCCAGAGTTTAACCTCTGGGATAAGTGCAGTCGAAGGGAGAACTGACTCCCATGAGTCCTCTGACCAACACGCTTGAGCACGGACACACATGCAATCAACAAGTGATTATAAAATAGAAAGTACGATTTTAATAAAACAGAAGCAAGCTCACTAGCTGACGTGGGATTCCTCTCTGTATGCTGTGATTACCATTAATGAATAAAGAAACCATCTTGGGCCTGCGCAGGGAATAGAGGTAGGTGGGGAAAAACGAAACTGAACGCTGGGAAAAATAAGGAGGAGTTAGAGAGAAGCCACATGGCAATACACAGATTAATAGAAATGGGTTAAATTAATATATAGGAGTTAGCCAATAAGAAGCTAGAACTAATGGACCAAGCAGTGATTTAATTAATACAGTTTCTGAGTGGTTATTTCAGGGCTGAGCAACTGGGAACCAACAAGCACCTTCCTACAACAACCAGCCAACTTTTTCTTATTCATCTCACTGTGAGAATTCACCAGAAAAAAAAACAGACAAATATGAATACAATCAAGACCAGCAACATGCGGAGACTCTAGAAGTCTCAAACAATATGTAGTCATTTTCCCCTCCACACTCCAGACTGTCTAGGTTGGCTGAGGGGATAAGGCCTCAAGGGGAGAGGACACAGGGAATGACCGCTACTGTGTGACCACGCACGCCATCCAGCAATGCTATGGTGCAAAGTTCTGTGTTCTGAGAATACCGCCAGGCTTGATAAAAATGAGACTCTTCAGTTCTGTTGTTCTTTAGGTCTTAGCTGCCTCTTTACTAAACTACAACCATTACCACCGCAGCACATGCTGGGATAGGTTGAAGCATCGGTTGCCAGCCTGCAAGCCTGGGAGGATCCCTAGGGGCTGTGGTCACACTACCAAGTGTGCTAACCATCTGAGCGGCAAAACCCAACCCTCTCCTCTTTCACTAAGGAAAGGAAGGTCTAGGAATAGCAGGCATGGGGCTCTGTGAGGCCTGTCACGCATGGGTCAAGTGTTGGTCAATATTTCCAGTGCCCTCTACAGTCAACTTGTCTGTCCACAACCAGGGGACCACTTCAACCGGGCAGCTGGCACCAGCATTATCTCTGAGGCTGGCATCGTCACGGACAATTCCTTCCTTGCAAACGCACTGACTAAGAACTCTTTTGTTGATTTCTGCAAGCATGAAAAACACTGTGATTTGGTTAACATGGGTGAGCTTACTTTTAAAGACAGAGATCTTTGAAAACGAGGGCAAAGCAACCTAACTAACACCGTCCTTTGTCCGAGGGGGATTTGAAGGTGGGAGTGGGGGGCAGGGGTGAACAAACCGTAGAAATCTCCCAATGACAAAGTCATTGTTCCCTGTGCTTTCTACACACTTTCCCTGACATCTCCACACAAAGCCATGCAAGGGTCAGTGGGACCGAGACAAGTCCGGGCAGTTCCACCCTTGTGCTTCTATAAAAGCCAGTGACCCAACCTATTATCCCCGAGTCTTAGGCTGGCTTTGTTCCCCATATCCAGATGCAGAGCTTTCTCTCGCCCCGCCCCCGCCCCCCCAGGAAGAAGCGACCGAAGGATGCCTCCTTCGCTCCTCCTTTGGCTTGGCATTTTCACTTCATAAAGCGGCAGTCAATGTGTTTTGTGTGCAGGGAGGAGGGAATGACACGTTCAGTGGTGGTCCCCACTACTGCCTGCATTGGTGGCTCAAGTAGCCTCGGGATTAGCCCTTTGTGTGCCGTGAAAGGCTATGAAAAGTCAGTTATTTAAGCTCAGTCAAGCTGCTGGCCTTATTTATTTATTTATTTTGGATGAAGGGTGTGAGGTGGGGAAGAAAGGTTTTGCAATGCGGTTCTCCTAAATCAGTTGACAGCATTTTGCAGAAGACAGCTGCATGCAAGTTTGCGCACTCAGAAAAATCCTCCCACCCCCCAGAACCCCACTAAAATGCCAAGTGCTATTCCTGCCTCGTAACTTCATTTTCAATTGTTTTGTTAGCAGGAAGAGGCCTGGAAGCGAGGATGTTAGCTGCCAGAACTGCAGACGAGTGAGGCCCTTTACCAGATGCTCCCGAGGTCCACGGAAGCTTCGGAAATAGTATGGAAATTAGGTTAATATGAAATATTTACTGCTCAGTGGTCTATTCTGAAAACAATTGGTGGTGTGGTGCTGAATAAAAAATAGTCCTTAGAATCATCAGGACCAACAAACCCAGCAGCTGGGATACAAGCCCACGTGGCAGTATTTATGGGTTTGGTATGTGTCAGAACACATGGAAAATAAGATGATTACCATTTATCAAAGGACTTCTCTCACTTAGGAGTAATGTTGGATTTTAAGAAGCATATCCCTTATCACTTGACAAATTCTGTTGACATGCCATTGACATGTAGCTCAGTGTACAGCAGTTGGGTTATATCTCCAGACCTGGGGCGGGGAGGAGGGTTCAGCCAGACATGACGGGAAAGAGCTGTCTGAGACTCTATCTACCTGAGAACCTGAGACAGAAGGGTCATCTGAGCCCGGGAGTTCAGAGCCAGCCTGGACGATAGATTGAAACCTTACCATTAAAACACAACTAAACTAAAGGAAGAAAATTACATTAAAATGATAGCAATTTATCTTTCCGGCAATCCTTAGGAAGTAGGCCTTTTCTTTTATCATTTGTGAGTGTGTAGCTCTGCGAGGACAGAGGCGGTAAGCGGTAGACCTCAGTATGTGAGTTAGAAAAGGCGGTTTCTCGGCTCCCCCACTCCACCATACATGACACCCGAATCTTATGCTTTTATCTAAGAGCCAGCCACCCTGTCACCTACAGAGTCACACAGTAGTACACTTGACCCTCACACCATTTAACCCCGAAGCTTTTCCTGAAGAACCAAGCACACTGTCTGAAGTGGTCTTCGGGGCTCTGTGGCCACAGGAAGGAAGACCGTGCACTGGTAGGAAGGCATGATCAGCCTTTAGGCAGTCTGTCTACATCACCTAGAACTGAGAACAGCCCCAGCTTATCCAGCCACTACGGTATGACTAAACAAGACTGCTGTTTGGTGGCCTCAGGGTTGACCTTGGGGTCAGGATGTGGCTGTCTTGTCTGCAGAGCCCTAGGTTCAACTCCCAGGACCATGGAATGGGTGTACGCCAGCACACACTTGTCTCCCAAGGCAAGGGGATCAGAAGCAAAAGGTCATCTTTGGCTACACAGGGAGTTCAAGGCCATCCTGGGATACCTGAAAACCTTATTTCAAAAAAGAAAAAGTCTTGTGATTGCCACGTACCTGAGGGATAAAGTGTCCTGCAGTGCAGACTTCCTAGTGGTGGGGGGCAGCATTTGTTTACCCATGGCATTCTTATGTAGATGCTCGTGTGACAAGTATGCCCAGGGACCTCTCCAGCCGGTCTGGGCTGGCACAATCCTATCCTTTGAGGGCTCTCCTCTCCCTGTCCTACCCACCACTACACGGTTAAGGTCTTGTACTTGAGACGCAAGTCTCTCCAAGACCTGGCCCCTCTGCCCATCGCCGTTGTTGCTTCCGCTGTCTTATCTTAATACCCTGTGCTGTTTTCCATCCCATAGTTTCACTGCAAACACCCATGCCCTGGGCTTCCTGCCGTGTGTGTCTTCTCCACTTCTGGGGTTCGGGGATGACCACAAAGCTTTGTCCAACTCCTCCAGGTAGGTTACAGAAGGATCCCAGATGCTATGGCCAAAGAATCAAGGTCAACTCAGAAATAACAAAACCTTGAAGTTTTAATTTAAAACCACATACAGTCTCTTAGGAAATAACCAGGTTCCTCTGCGCACAGGGATGCCCCAGCGCTGTGGACACGCCATGGAAATGGGCTAAGAGACCAACACACATCAGAGGATTTTTTCACCGCAGCACGGCCTGCTGGTCATCCTGGAGGTGCTGACGGTCCTGAGGAGCGCATGAGTGAATCGGGGTGAGGATGGGGTCGGGGGGAGGTGGGGAGAGGACTCTTACCTGCTAAGACTTCTTCAGGTAAGCAGATGTAGGACAGAAGGAGAGAGATGTACACAGGACACGTCCTTACAGTCCCTTCAATTATTGACTAGGCTGCACTTCACAAACTATGATGGGATAACGTTATACAGGCTCAATTGTAAATTCTTTAGGAAAATAGACAAACCTGGCTACAGTGTAGAACCTTATTTAAGGAGAGGTCAGCATAGTCAAGCACAAGCATTTGTGTGCATAGTCTGTGTGAACATGTATGCACGTATGTATGCATGTATGTATGCACGTATGCCTGCATGTGAGGGTGAAAGGTTAATGCTGGGCATTTTTCTTTTCTGCCTTATTTCAAGAAAGGGTTTCTCATGAACCTAAGGTGCACTGATTGGGCTGGGCTAAGCTAACTGACCATTCAGCCCCAAGGAGCCTCCTCGTTAACACCTCCCAACTCCTGCGATTACAAGCCTGGCTTTGCTCTACCAGCTGAGCCATCTTCCGGGTCCTGCCACAAGCATTATTCTGCATACCGTTCACCAAGCACCAGTTTTGTGGAAAGGTCATATATAGACAATTAACTGATCCTTGAGGGTGTTTATGGGCACACGCATGTACTCTGCCCCCATTCCCAGTCTCTCTCTGAAAGTCAGGGTTAGGTTAAGGGGCTGGGAGGACAGCCTACAGAGAAACAGCCACTGCGGATCAGTGAAGAACATGCATGCTCTGCCCCCATCCCCAGTCTCTCTCTGAAAGTCAGGGTTAGGTTAGGGGGCTGGGAGGGGCAGCCTACAGGAACAGGAAACAGTGCAACCCCAAGGGACAGGTTTAAATTTAAAAAAAAAGTTCTCCTTTTGGGAAAAAGCCAAGGTATTTTGCAAAAATACCTAGTTACAAGAACAGTCACACAACACCCTCCCATCAATTGTGACAAATGTATTTAATTAAACTTATTACTAAAAACAGTGAGTTCTAACTATTTAATTAAAATGCTACTAAAATTTTAAGACATGGCATCTATTAATAATCTGATAGCTGCTTTATGAAAACGTGGGACGATGGGCTGCTGGTGAGAGGACTCAAAGGGAACTTGCCACCAAGCATGATGACCCGAACTGGTCCCCAGGAACCACGTGGTGTAAGGAGAGAACTAACTCCCACAGGCTCGCCTCTGCCTTCCACATGTGACACTCAAGAGAACAAACACACAGTAAGATAAAATCTGTATTAAGAAATAAAACAAACTAAAGTAATGCTACTGAAATGTGCCGATCATAAGGAATCAGAGTTAAACCTGTGGGTTAGTGACCTTCTCTGTCCGTCTGTGCGCTCGCATACACACACACACACACACGCATACACACACACATAGGCACACACATGCATACACACATGCATACACACACATAGGCACACACACAGGCATACACACACGCATACACACACATAGGCACACACATAGGCATACACACATGCATACACACACGCATACACACACATAGGCACACACACAGGCGCACACATGCATACACATAGGCATACATGCACACGCACGCACAGGCACACATACATACACACGCATACACATGGGCGCACACACGTGTGTGTGCATGCACACACACACAAACACACAGACACACACACTCAGCTAGTTTACCAATACATTCATCTTCTGAAGGTCAAATTCCTGCTCGGAGACTGTTGTCTCTGCTCAGTTTCTCATCTGAGGGATAGATGGTCAGATGGCATTGATATTTTAATTTTTCTATTTCTTCAATACCACCTAGTTTTAACCTGCAGAAAACTATTTTGTCTTGATAGAGGAGTTGGCTTTAGAAATCCTGTTTATACTCAAAGGGGTCACAATCTCCTGAAAAAGTAAAATACTTTTGAACAATACTTCCTAAGCCAGAGGTAAGCTGCCAGCCATCAGCAACTCTGATATAGCTTTGTATTTCACATTATTATTTCTAATCTTGTATTTATACCTTATTCAAAATGCCCTTCGGCTCTGTTCTATGCCTTGCAACAGCTTGTCAGTTAAAAGGAACAGAGCTGTCCTCCTGTGTCTATTTTCTGTCTAGTCACTACACGCGTGTATGCACCAAGAGACTGGTCTTCCAGACGTCTCTTCTCAGCCCTCCTCCAGTCAAACATCTCACAAAGATGCGTGAGCTTTGAGAAAACGGGTGTGACATTGCCGTGTGCCATCACTATAAAATACCAACAGCTAACACTTTAAAACAAACCCGGTCCGTGTCCACAGAAATACCAATCTTTCCTTGAAGCCTGAAGGACAAAATTAGACTTCAATATGGCCAGGAACTTTGTTCACATTTTAAACAGACTTTCCTGCACATCCCTGCGGTGGCATGACAGATCTCTGCCCAGACTTCTGACTGAGTTCCTCAGAGCACACGGACTCTAGGCCCCTGCCACAGATGGAGGGTCCTGTCCTCAGGCCCCACCCCTTCCATTCCTCAGCATCACACGCAGGGGGAAACTTAAGTCCTGAACTGGCTTACAAAACCAACTCAACTGTCATCATCTTTCAGGAAGCTGATGGCTCGGGATCAAGCAGTTCACAGGAATGGCTGTCATTACGTTATTTACTTGTAGCGATGGATCTTATGCCCAGTAAAGCATGTCTGTATGCCTATCTTTTGTAAGGAAAAACTAGGAGCCAAGCAGTCTTTATCTGAACCTTGCTTGGCTTTCTATCACTTCTCCTGTGGACTGGGGTTTTCACTCTGGGGCCACTGCCTCATCTCCAGCTCCATCTGAACTCAACTGCTTCAGCCAAGCTGAGCACAGGAGCATCCTGGGAAACTCCCGGTGCATAGGAGGAGCGGTAATGACTTCCAGGATCTGATGAGAGACATCAAGGCTTGCAGCCTCCTGAAGTCAGCAGCAGGGTTCAGTAATGACATTAAGAACAAAGGCAGACAGGAAGTTTGCTACTAAGGTCAATTTTGAGAGAAGGTTAAAAAAAAAAAAAGTTCAGGGGACCCAGGAAACTGCACACACCTCAGAGTCTACAGAAGGGAGCAGGTGCTGCTATTGAAAGGCAATGGTCTCCTGACTGAATGGTTTAGCTGGTGGCTAATTCTCAAATTTCTTTGCTATTGTTATTGTTCTTTTTTTGTTTGTTTTAGTGGTGCAAGGAATGGAACCCAGGGTCTCAGGAATGCAAGGTCAGGAGAGCTACATTCTTAGTCCAAATGTTTAAACGGGTGTTAAAGGGTTGAGGCAGAGTAGACACAATGTTGTGAAAAGCACCCCCCAAATAGCCACCAGCACCCTAGAAGCTCCAGCCCGAGGCCAGCCTGAGGGTGAGGGAGGCTGACTGTCATTTTGACCTTGCTGCAGTTCAATTCTGGAGACTGCTTAGGAATGTAAGGGGCAACCCCCCTGCCATCCGCCTCAGCTAGCAGAGCTAATAGGCTTCTAATTAATTTCTAGGAGATTGCTGTTATAACTAACAGGTTTTAAACATTTGGTTGATTGGGGAAAATGAATTGAATATAATGTATTTGATTTGGAAAATTAGTTTTCATTCTATGTGCTTACCATAATAGTGTTTATTTTAAGTTTACATGATTCCATTAAGAGTCCCAGAACACCACTGGGCAGTTTTCCTACTGGCAGAGTCCTATCTGGCTTAAAAAGAAAAAAAAAAATCAATTTACATTTAGATTTTTGTTGGCCTTTCTTTGAGGGTAGGTTAAATTCATTGTGTGTGTGTGTGTGTGTGTGTGTCTTTCATAAAAATCTTCCCTCGATCATACAGCAACAGGCACCAAATATTTCCAAATGATCACAGCAGCTCTTCACGAGCAGCCCAGTCCATCATCAGCCTCCCAGGGAAGGCTGCTGTCCATTTACCAAGTTTTATTTGATTCCTCCTGACAGCCATTTAAACAATGAGTGTCGGGAACTGTCTCTCAAAGGGGCGAGAACAATGGCAGAGGATCAGGGCTTTTATATGGAGCTAACACTATTCTTAAAAGGAGAAAATATTCCTTCCTGAAAGGATTATGGAAGGCTCAGGAGAGACACCTGCAAGCACGTGTGTGTGTGTGTGTGTGTGTGTGTGTGTGTGTGTGTGTGTGTGTAACAGAGCTGGATCCTGATCCATGGCCGAGTTATCCTTTATGTGAAACTCCTTTTGCAGGGACACCAGCATCAAGACTCACCTTCTTCTGGTAGATTCTAGAAATGGACTAATGGGCACCAAAAGTAATTAACAATGGTTAATTAGTGTCCCAAGATTGTGTGTGTGGGTAATAGGTAAAGACCCTGGAACAGCTGGTCCAACTGAAGTACAACAAGACTAGAATTTTCTCTCCTCGCAATGCTGAGAACGTTTTCTACTGACACCGAGAATCAGTTGTATCCCTCCACAGGCGATGCAGAACCACACGAGGGATTCTAATTAGGAAGGCTCACCCTGCTAAACACACGGTGGGCCAGTCAGCTCTGAAAACTCAACCTTGGCCTAGCTCGTGATCGTGGAGAGACAGAACCCTCTGCAAATGCTTCTAGAAGGAATTAATAATCTCTGTCAAAACATGTGTTTAAAGTTATCTGTATCCTACTGAATAAGGGAGACAACTCTCTAGTTGCTTTTAGGGGATAGAGAACATAGCTAAATCCAGGAAGACTCATTTTAAAAACAAGTTCACAGAAGCAAAAAAGTCTGGTGCGTTGATCTGTGGTGCAGAGACTTCACCCATGAGCCCCAGGGGAGTGGGAAGGGAGGGTCTTCACCTATGGGCCACGCAGCTCGCAATCAGAGAGCCTGGGCTCCCTTTCTGGGTGACTGACAGGGATGCCAGCAACCACTGTAGCCCACTCTTGATTCTTTTTGGTGGGGGGTGGGGCAGAGCTAATTTTCCACATTAGACAATCATTCAGTTCTTTAGATCAGTGGTTCCAGAAGCGAACCTAAGCTTGGACTTGAGTGACTGGCTCAGAAGAAAGGGGAAGGGCCCAGCAAGACTGGAAACTGAAGACCCTGCTGCCACTTCCTGCCTACAGCTTGGCTTCCGGAAGGAACAGCTGTGAACTAGCAGTTAGGAGACTGAAAAGGGTCCGGTCTCGAGGCAAGGAGCCATAAGCAGCTGGGATTTGAGTGTATGCAGAGCCTTTGATGGATGTGTCTCTTCTCCAAAATAAACGCTCAGGGGAAAACAAAAAGATCCCCTGCCTGAGTCACTGAAAAGTAGACAGAATTAAATGACAGAAGAAATCAAAACAAAACAGATAAAACCACAAGGAGCAACAACACTGAATGAGGAGATGAGAGATGAGGTGACCCAACATGATTCCTCTGGGCCTCAAGTTCACAGACAAAACATGTCGGAGGAGGCATTTCTGTGGGATTCTTTCTTTTTCTTTAAAGACACCTTAAGACAGAGTAATCAATGTGGAAAAGTTGCCTAGGAAAACATAAAGGACCTTTTCTGAGAAGACTTTGATCCTGTCCTCCTATTATTGGCTTAACCATGCCTGCATTTAAGGCTTTGAATCTGCAATAACCGCTCTCCTATTGTCCTTGCTAACAAAGTATTATTTGCACCTTATTATTGCTAATCTCTTCTTTGTAAGAAACCACACCTGGTTTTACCCCACCTCCTCCACAAAAAAAAAAAAAAAAAGCAGAAAAAAAAAAAACCGGTGCAGTAAATATTTGCCCTTTGTAGCAATACAATGCATAATTTAGTTAATCTGGGTTATCTTTCCGTGAGAGGTGATTGTTTCTATATTATGAAATGTGTTCACAGTAAGTCAAATCCACGCCAGATACCTGGGAGGCAGACGGAGAGCCACCTACCAGCATGTGGCTGCCATGAACCAACCCTGACACGCATGCACAGCCACACCTACACACACATTACTCACGTTTAGCTAGCCTCCGAATCACAACCGCGCCTTTCTTCTACAAACACGGCCTTTTCTAAGGGAACATTACACACCTCCCGGCCCCACAGCCCCACTGCCACCCTCCTCCCCTCACGGAAAGGCCCTGGAAAAGAAGAACCAGGGCCTTCAGTTCTGCGTTTGAAAACACGACATGATTTTACATACCTGGATGAAGTCAAGAAACGTCAGGGGGAGCAAGTCATCCATATGTCCGATGTCTTTGGAGAAACGATTTAAAATTCTTCCTGTAAGCACAGTATATGAGAAATTACACATCTCCCCAGATAGACCCTTTAAGAGAAACAACTTGCAAACAAATCAAAACAATATTTTAAATGCATATGTATTTAATCTATCAGGCATTCATATGGAATAAGCCAATGTCAGTGGCAAAGAAGAATATGGGATAATATCTAAAGGGAAACCAAAGTGCCACCAAGTGGGGCTGGACTCAGAAGCACAACATGGCCCTCGATTTAAAAAAAAAATACATCTATATGTATACACACACACACTCACACAGAAATGGAAAAACCTGTGACAGTATTGGCTTGGTAGGGTTTAGAATGTTCCTTTATTTTTAGGTCAATCTAAGTACAAAGTAGGTAGATAAAGGAAAAAAATGACAAACATGGAAATACATAAATTCCAATTGCTGTATTAGTTTTTCTTTAATCATGAGAATTAATTTTCCTAAATGTTAATTGTAACATTTAGTGTTTTATGCCCTAGGAGACAGTTCCCTGGATCTCATATGCCAGGAAAACTTGAAATGCTTCCCAGTGAGAGGAAGCATCGTAAGTGCACTACCAGAGTCGTGAGCACACTAGTGTCATCGTGAGCACACTACCAGGGTCATCGTGAGCACACTACCAGAGCCATCGTGAACACACTACCAGGGTCATCGTGAGCACACTACCAGGGTTATCGTGAGCACACTACCACAGCCATTGTGAACACACTACCAGGGTCATCGTGAGCACACTACCAGGGTTATCGTGAACACACTACCACAGCCATTGTGAACACACTACCAGGGTCATCGTGAGCACACTACCAGGGTTATCGTGAACACACTACCACAGCCATCGTGAACACACTACCAGGGTCATCATGAGCACACTACCAGAATCATTGTGAGCACACTACCAGTCATCATGAGCACACTACCAGTCATCGTGAGCACACTACCAGGGTCACTCTTTCAGGTGTCAAGGGGACAGCTGTAGGCTTGGACATCCAAGGAGACAAAAGGCAAGTCAGGCAGGGAAACAGAACAATACCCCACAATTAAAGATCAGTTTCTACCATCCACTGCACTTCCTGTGGAGAAGAACCCAAGAAAATAGTATATGGTGCAGGCTTCAGAGGGCATCAGTCAAAACTGGTTTCTAGTAACCATCTATTATTTTGAATAATATGGTTTTAAAAAAGAGAAGTACACACTTATGGGTGGTGGGTGGATGGATGGATGATGTTTGGATGGATGATGTTTGGATGGATGGATGATGTTTGGAAGGATGGATGGATGGATGGATGGTGTTTGGATAGATGGATGGATGAATGGATGATGTTTGGATAGATGGATGGATGGATGATGTTTGAATGGATGGATGGATGGATGGATGGATGAATGGATGATGTTNTGTTTGAATGGATGGATGGATGGATGGATGGATGAATGGATGATGTTTGGATAGATGGATGGATGGATGATGTTTGAATGGATGGATGGATGGATGATGTTTGGATGGATGGATGGATGGATGGATGGATGATGTTTGGATGGATGGACAGACAGGTAGACTAATAAGAGTTTATATTGTGGCAGGCAACTCCCTGAGCTATTTTCTGGTTGATGCTTTGGCAGGCCACGGTACAGATGTGACATGAGGCCCTGGGTGTACTGTTGCCAGCACTGGAACGGAGCATCCGTTGCCTCTGCAATCCTTCCAGAGCACCTGGTTCTACCCGGAAGCACAGGGTGTGCACGTCGAAGACAAGCAGGCCTCAACATTCCGACTTGAGACACACAGGCTCTAGAAAATGTCACTTTGTTGACATCTTTGGCAGGCCCAGTGACATGTCTTCTTAGTTTTAATAACACCTTCTTTAGTGACTTGTCCTGAGGATTAAATGGCCCCATGAGTGTGAGAGAATCCTGTCACGATGCCAGGCGCTTTTTAACAAGTACTGGAAAGCAAACAAAGAGGTGGAACACTGACTTTTAGCCAGATTCTGAGCATTCCGCCCAAAGAGGAAGTTCCACTGTTAAAATGTGGATTCTGGTGCAATAGCTGGGGCGGAGTCTGAAGGTCCGAGGATCCCAGGGATGCCCTGTCTACTGCTCCCTAGAGCAGGCTTGGAGAGGGAAGATTCAGTCCAAATCAGGTACATCTGAGAAAACACTACGATTAGATAGGCAGATTCCCCCTGGATATCCCTATGGGTTCTGAGTTTTTAACTTTGCAAAGAAATAAGACCGAAAGAAAAAAATTATAGCTCCATAGGTAAGAGCATTTGTTCAGTGACTGCAGGGACCTGAACTGGAATCCCTGGCACCCAGGTAGAAAGCCAGGCCTGGCTGCACGTGTCCCAGGAGAGGAGACATGTAGGATATAAAAGCTTGCTGGCTAGCCAGCCTAGGGTAAACTGCTCCGGTTCAAAGAGAGACTCTGTCTGAAGGCGATACTGCAGAGTGATGCAGGCCAGAGGTCTTGTTCTAGCCCCATCGTACACCTCCACCCCCACAACACACACCACACACAAAGACACACAAACCAAACCAAACCAAAATCATTAGATACATGAAAAAAGTGGGAGGTTACACTTTGAGAACACAGGCAAGATTCAGACACACCAGATGTAAGGATTTAACAAATATCAATAGTGGTATTCAAAATACCCTTTAACAACGAGATGGCTCACTAGAGATGACCATACCACCAAAACCATATTATTAGACTCAAGGAACCTCAGGTCTGAGCTAGCAGAGGGGAGCTAACAAAAGAAGACACAAGAGGAAGGCAGGCCACTGAGAAAAGGTCTCACTACACAGTCAGCACAACAACTCCGGGCCAAAGATCCCCACAGCCTTCAGGCTTAGTCACCAATGTGAACCAATAATGCAAGACAAGAGGGTCTCGCAGCAACTTCCCTGCAGAAAGCACAGAAGAGAACGAACAGTGTTTGTAGAGTCTTCAGCCTTGCAGCGGATGAGGAAATCAGGGCTGTGATGTTGAGTTCAAGGCCTCACAGTCAGAGGCCTCCAAATCAAACCCTTCTGAGTCCCCTCCACACTCTGCCATGCCTCTTCATGGCAATGACATGTGGTCCCCGCTGGAATGTGTCAGGGGAAATGAGCGGTGGGGACTGAGCTTCCCAGGAGACTCCAGTCCCTCTCCAAACTCTTCTGCTAGAAGCAGCCTGCTTATGTTACACGGAGTCTGGCCCTCTGGGAACACCCGAATGCTATTGCTGTACACTCGGTCCTCAGAACTACTTTCTCCTGACATGACAGCCCTCTGTACACTTAATCACAGCCTTCCCAGGCTTTTCACAAGAAACCTGGAGACGCTACAGGTTCCCTCACTGACCAGGTCCTCCCTCGGCCACTGTCTCTGCACACACTCGGATGGCCACACTTGATGCCAGTGTGCAGGATTCAAACCCAACCCCCAGGGATTGCTTGCACACCTCTGTATGAAGTGGAACCCCAGCCCCCCGTTCTGCACAGTCACCATGCCCAGGATTGCTGAGGCCAGAGAGCATGCTCGATATGCACTGAAAACAAACCTGCAGCAGCAGTTTTCTTCCTTGGTGGAGGTGGCTCTTCCTTCTGGGGACTGTCTCCTTTACTGTGCAACACTTAGTGCTGTGCACTCTTGTCTGTTAATTCTGGGCTATCTCCTGAGCCAGTGCAGTTGCTCTCAGAGTCTGTGTCTTTCCTCTCTACTCTTTCCTCTATTAGTTTTGGGGACTTTAATCTGCAGTGTTTCACACGTGGCCGTCCAGCTTTTCCAGCACTGCCTTTCCCTAAAGCGACTGTTCTCAACCCTGTGGGTCACAACCCCTTTGTGGGGCACGTATCAGGTGTTTACATTACAATTCATAACAGTAGCAAAATTATAATTACGAAATAGCAGTGAAATAATTTTATGGTTGGGGTCACCACAACATAAGGATCACAAGCAGTAGGAAGGATGAGAACTACTACTCTAAAGTATGTTTGGACAGAGGATTAATACCTAGAATATATAAGTAACTAAAAAGAAAAAGAAAAACCCTAATTACCCAAAGAAGCCAATTAACAGCTGGGCTTGGAAGCGAGGAGAGGATTCCTGCAGTAAGTACTTTCCACATGAGCATGAGAATGTGAGCAGGAGCCCTAGGTCCCCAGCACTCATAAAATCCAAGCTCAACAGCATGTGGGCATCAGCGCTGGGGAGCAGAGACAAGAGAATCTATGGGCTCACCGACCTGCCAGGCTAGCTGAATCAATCACTTCAAGTTCAGCAAAAGATCCTGTAAATAATGACAACAATAACAACAACAACAACAAACAACATTGACCTCTGGCCTCCACACACGTATGCAACCCTTGGGCATACACCTGCACACATGTGTACACACACATGAAGTATACACATACACAAAAAGTAATAATACAGGGCCAATACAAGAAATATAATAGATGGTTCTCAAATCATGACCAGGAAACATGGGAAAGAAAAAGTCCAAGGTCTTCAGCTGCAGAAGACATAAAAATTAGAATGCACTAGATTCTAGACAAATGGTTATCATTAGGAGAAAGTGCTGGCAAAGGATGCTGGGAAGGTCACAGCCTTTATCCATGGCTGGCAGGAACATAAACTGATTTGGCTACTAGGAGGACCAGGAGGAAGGTGCCTCACACAACCCAAACAGATTACCATTGGACCCAACACACCGCTCCAAGGAATAAACCCAGAGGACTCTTACTCAACACACCAGATACCTGCACACCCCTCTTTACAGCCTCACTACTCACAAAAGCCAAAATATAAAACCAGCCCAGGTGTTCATCCTCACACGCGTGATTAAAGCAAATGAGGTATATTATACAAAAGGATTTTACCCAGGCGTAGGGAAGAATGGAATTATAGTTTGCTGGAAAAATGGGAACAATTGGACATTATCACATTACATGAACTCGGACAGGTTTTTTTTTTTTTTCTCACTTGTGGATCCTAGATCATACACACACATTTTAAAAAGCTGTACACATGAGACAGGACAGCAGAAGAGGGGTTGGGAGAACGAGGAAGACCAGCGAGGAGAGAGAGGCAGGGGAAGAGAGAGAAGGGGACGCTGGGTAGTGAATACACCTGTTCTCGCCAAACCCATCACCACGTACAATGAATAAACACCAACAGAAAAAGAGAGGAAAGTTCCACATTACTCTATCACTACGCTGCACAGGCAGACTGGGGAGGGGGGGAAGGGAATATGAACAAACCACTTTGGGAGTGTAACCCTTTGAACCTACGAATTCTACCTCTAGGAACTGCCCTAGACCCACAGGGCAGGGTGGCCAGTGTGCATGATTTTTACAGGAAGTACGGAGTAAGGGAAAATGGGGACGGGCTGGACGCCCCGAGATCCACGTTGTCATACAAGAGTTCCTCCCCCCCCCCCCCGCCACACTGCTCTGCTTTTCTGTCTTGTGCAAAGAGAAAATTTCAGAGAAGATGTCATCCAACTTCTTTTCAAAATACAAATTTATGAAGGGTTATACTTTAGAAACTGAGAATCTGCAACCAGTGTCACAGCTAAAATTCTGGCTTCTCTCCCGGAGCCAAATTTCCTTGTGGTTCCATAAAGTACCCATGTCTAACCTCAGCCTTCACCTTATTTTCTGAGTTAGGTTCCCCCCTAAATTCACGACAATTCAGCTAGACTAGATAACAGCAAGATCTATATTCTCCTTCTTCCCAGGCTCCGAGCGGCTTAGTGATACATCAGGTGTCTTATGGAGGTTTTGGAGATCCTAACGCAGGCTCTGATGCTTCCGCGAGAGGTACTTCCCTGCCCAAGCCTCCCCATCCCTGCTTCAGAGATTCAGATTTCCATAGGTATTTTTATATACCATAACAATGAGTAGATGTTTAATAACTCAGTATCTTACTAGCAATACTAAATAATGTGATAATCACTCAGAATAAGTCTAATACATTCTATTCCTCATCACCACCCCTTCCCAATGTCTCCTGCATTTACAATCGCCAGCCTCAGACAACCATGAATTTACCTTCTGTCTCCATAAGTCTTTTTCACAACACCTTTCAAATAAATAGATCAGTTTACTACGTTGTCTACTGTATCCATTTTTTACCACTTAATCTGACACTTCTGAGGTTCATCCATGACACAGACTTTATTAAGTATTTCCCCTGAGCCCCATTCTTTAAAGACAGAAACAGTCTTAGAGGTACCAGCAAGCAAAGTCCCACCAAACATGCCATCTTTGACCTCGAGGGTAAGAGCAGAGATGTTTGGTGAGCTCTTTGATAGGAAGAACTGATCTGTACCTACATCTTGCCTGGCACATGTGAGGCCCTGGGTCCCATTGCTAGCACATCAAGATGGACTGCGTGAGTTAGAGACCTTACCTTTGATTGAAAACTACAGAGAGAAGAGCTGGAAGGCAGAAGAGCCAGGTTCAGGCTGGGCACCACACTGAGTAAAAGCTGTCTCTCATGGGACTGTTGCTAACTGTCAGTAGACTAAAGAAAGAGGGACACAAGTGAACAAGCCATCTTCTAGGTGAGATGTGGCATCTAAATGCACGGAGTCTACTCTGAAGAGCACACTGTCCAACAGCGCAAACAAAATGGTTGAGCCTGGTGCTCTATGCACATTGCAACAAGGCTGGACAGACAACAGTCTGCACCGCACAGAGCCCAGTCGAGTCAGACGGCTGTGGTCATGTGAGGTGAAGAAGCCCTTTTAAGAGTGGTCAGCCTAAACTGGGCGGTGGTGGTGCACGCCTTTAATCCCAGCACTCATGGAGGCAGAGGTAGGAGGATCTCTGAGTTCGAGGCCACCCTGGGCTACACGCGACCAATGCAGAAACAGATCCAGATAGTGGCGGCTCACACCTTTAATCCCAGCACTAGAGAGGAATATAAACTGGATGAGACAGGAACTTGTGCTCTGTCAGTCTGAGGATTTGTTACAGGTGAGAGCTCTCTAGTCCTCGTCCTCCTCTGACAACAGGAAATGACGGGACTTCAGAGGACCTATTGAAACTCAAGTCAAAACACAAAATCCATATCTGCAAAAGGGAAATGATAAATGGATGAATGTGTTTTTCACAACCTCAGCGGTCAGGATCACAGATTGGGGGATAAACGAGGACATGGCAAGAGCCAACCCCTAAGTTCAGGAGTAGTGCGTATTTGTGGGGTGTCACTCATTATCAGAGGAGCTCAAAGCTGAAAGGGGGCATGGAAGACCCTCATGGCTAGTAACCTCCAATCACAGAATAAAATCCAAAGACCCTGCTTTAAAGAATCTTCATGACACAGAGGAGGAAGAGGAGGCCAGGCATATCCCATTTGAGACATTTTGGTCTTCTCCCCAAACTGCGTGTCTTCTACCTCGTAGGGACTCTCCTACCATTGGACTTTCACATAGAAATAGATTCTAAAGAGGGCTTTGCAGGAATGGACCACACCGTTTATGTTGGAGGACACATGTTCAAGGCTGCCCAGTCTTCTGGGAACTCCCACATTGTGGCAGAGAGAAGCATGACAAACCTCGAACTTCGGGCAACTTTCTTCAACAGTTTCTGTTGGCCCTTTATCCAAGGATAGAGCGACTTTATCACTGTGTTTATTTTTCTGGTTCTCTCTCTGAATACCCTTTGCTTTCTTTACTTTCATGAGTATCCCAAGTCTTACCTGCATAGCTCTTCCTGGGTTTACTCAAGACACATGGTTATTTTACAAAGCATTTTTAAATCAACAAGGCAAGACCAAGCACAGCCCTTTGAACCTGGTCTATGACTACCCCCACCCAACTTCCTGAACCGGGTTCTAGACCTGTGCAAAAACTCCCAGTATGAAATGTGAAAGGCAATGTTGTCTTACCTTGATCTCTCATAGTTACCAGTATCTCTCAGTTCTCTTCATTTAAAATAACCTAACTTGCATCTTAATTATAGTATCGAACACTGGGGAAGGAAGACGGAGACTGAGAGGCAGGCATCCCCCTGCTGTGCATCCCCACTCTGGTCACCCCTCTGCTCTTTCTTTACCCATCTTTTCAGGAAGGGTCTCAGTGCTGCCTGGGTCCTCCAAGCTGTTAGTCCTCTCTCCCTTGCCAACAAACACAGCTCTGGGAGCTTGCTACCAACTTCAGCTTCTTCCTGAGGACACATAGCACAGTTAATTTACCAAAAGTGAGCTAAGGTAGACCCTATGAGGAGGAGGGAGGTAGGCACTGCAGGCACAGGAAAGATAGAACACAAACACGCACGCGTGTGCGCACACACACCACATGACAACATCTTCCAGCTTCCTCAAGGACCAGCACATGCACAGCCCACATTCCAGGGCAGTCACCTGTCCCAGACACCATTCAGCCCACGTCCCCTCATCAGAACCAGCTCAGCAGAGACTCTGGCTCCAGCAACCAGAAACCCTGACCACCATACTCTCACACATCTGCAAGGGACAGGCTTACTAAAACCAGTAAACGATGAGTTAGTAAATCACTAACTAAACCTTTCAGTGACGAAGCTCTGAAAAAAAAATTACAATACTTTGGCAGAAACTATTTCAGGGGATTACAAGTTCTGGTTGTATAAAATACATCTTTTCTTGACCCACAGATGGTGCAGTGTGCGCACACACGCGCGCGCGCGCGCGCGCGCACACACACACACACACACACACACACACACACACGCGACAGAAACAAGAAGGTATGGGCAATGTGTCACCAGACATTGTGATGATGCAGAAACTGTGATACAGAAGACCACAACCAGAGAAGGTGAGAGAGAGGGCCGGGCTGGCCTGGCCCAAGGTGGTTCCCCAAAGGGAAGAAGACTTGAGAATCTGAAAAGAGGGGAGAGGACAGACTGGTAGTAAGTGCAGACTCTCAGCTGGGGAAAGATCTTTCAGGACTAAGATGTAGGAAAGGGCAAAGACAAATAAGTGTTTGTCTGGGCGATAGAATATGTGTGGCCCACACTAGGTCAAGACAGCGACAGACTTGAGAACGGAAATGGAGAAGCTGAAGCACTGAGGGGTCTCTGCTAAAAATTTCCATAGCAGGGAAGAGGTCTCATTTGTGTCTTTCACTCGAGGTTCTTCAAAGCCATGTCCATAAGGAGCAAGTGCGGAATGGCCAGGGGAGAGGGGACAACTGAGATGAGGGGACATCCTATACCTCTGAGCTGGTTGGGGACAGTCAGGTAGAATCCACAGAAAATGGTCCAAGAGATCAATCCCACCATTGGCTCAGTGTGATGGAGCCCAGGCCAATTCACACTGCAGCCTCCCACCTTTGGCTCAGTGTGTTGGAGCCCAGGCCAATTCACACAGCAGCCTCACCATGCATAACCAATGCAAAACTTCGTTATGGCCATCTGGGTTCACTCAAATTGAGTTTCTAAAATATCATCATATACCCAACATTGAACATCAACGAGGTGGTTACACAGGACAAACACATCAGCTCTGAACTACGGCAAAGATACTGTCCCCACTTAAAGATGAGGCAGCTACAACTTTGAGAGGAAAAAGTTAACTCAATTAACTTCAAGTTCTGAAGTTGCCAAGCGGGACTCACACCCAGTATTCGGAAGGTGTGTTCTTGTCAACACATCTATGAAGCTCTATAAAATACCTCCCATGAAGGGGGAGCCAGTGAAGTGCCAGGCTGGGCAGGCATTACACTGGCACGAATGGTTAGGAACAGACCTGCTGTGGGTTGCCCTGCCCCCATCTGATGGGTTAATGGTGGCCGTGTTGGACGCTGAGACCTTTGATGATCACTCCTGGCCAGAGGAGTTTCGGGAACTCTCTCTTGGGCAATCGTAATCGAAGGAAATCATTTAAAATAAGTCCACCTCAAAATTAAACGACCAAGTTAGTGTGAGCAAGGAGACTCTGTCAACAAGGAGCAAACAAGCGGATGCAGATGAGGGTCTAATGAATTCCTAGCTGATGAGTTAAGTCCGGGGACTGGAGTTCTACCTCATCCCATAGCAAATCCAACTCTCTGTGGATAGAGGTCTGACTGAGAGCTACCCTGGGGGGATGACAAACACTTCAAAAGTTACCTGGGAGTTGGTGTTGAAGCAACCAGTAAATGTTTTTCTAAGCGGTAAGGAGAAACCAGTCAGCAAGACAGGCCAGGATGTTTCTTTACACACGCATTTCCGAGATATACCTCCAAGATATACCTACACACAGTGTAGGGAGAGCAGATCTCTAGAAGACCTTCCCGGACTTGAACTCTGGAATAGGTCAAGTCTGATGGAAAGCTACAGAGCCTCTGTGACCCACACAAAGGAATCTAAAAACAAGAAGCTGATGGCCATTTGGTCTCCCCTGCTACAGGAACTGATGCCGCACATGTCCAAGTAGGGTTCTCCCCCCCCCCTTATCCGGCATCCCCGGACTCTCACTCTTGGCCAAATGCTCGTGAATTAGTTCAGGGAAATGAGTAATAACGGGACAAAAACAAAGGCCTAAAAACACCCAGCAGCCTCAGGACGGTGACGCCCACAAAGATGGCAGCAGCCAGAGAAAGCATTCCTGCAAACAAAGGATTCTGCTTCCACAAATGCCCAGCACCCAACTCGATGAGGAGATCACCCTGAATGGTAACTGCTGTTTGATATGCAAAATCAGCTCTTTCTAACTACAAGGCTTACCTGAGCGTGCCCGGTGCTCAAAAATAGGACAGTACAACGCTTGGTGTGAGGACAGGACAGAACTTGAAGACAATGGGCCCTCCCGCTCCCACCACCGCCCTATGTAAAACAAGGAAGGTGTGCTGGAAACAGATCAACCGACACCCTGATCTGATCTCAACTCCCATCTCCGCCAATCATTTGAAGATCTGGAAACTACCCCAAGCTGGCTAGGCTAGGCTAAATGTAAATGTGTGGACCTTTGTTGGGTTTGTTTTAAAACGATGTTTATAAAACACATCCTTCTCAACTGCTGCACTGCTTCTTTGTAAAATCCAGGAAAGCTCTGCGACCCAGGACACGGTACCATAAGCTCCGGACACAGGGTATCTCAGAGTCAAACCATCCTTATTCTTACAGAGAATTCCAAACTATTGAACTACCTACCACCCCTCACTGCCGGGTCTTTTCCAGGCTCCCCATATCCTTCTCCCCACCTCAGCCCTCCCGGTTGAGCTTAATTCATGGGTTTCTAGAACCAACAGCCCCTGCTCCCCAGCCCTCATGTTTCCTGACTTGTCCCACAGCATCAGACATGTTCAGTACCCTCTGAAAATACCATGTGTGCTTCAGGACGCCATGATTTCTTCTTTTAACATCTGCCTCTTTCTATTCCTCCACCTTGCCTCTTCTCCAAGTTCAAGGGTCTCCCTACGGTGGTGTGGGGCTCACCACTCCAAACCCTACTCATAAGGGTGGTCTTCACCCCCTCTCACTAGGTCAGCTGTTCCCAAACCCGAACTGCACCCAAGTCCCACTGTTTCTCTTCTCCCTTTCTCCTACATCTCAACGCATCCAGCTGGCGGACTTCTCCCGGCAGACGTCTGAAGCGTTTGAACTGGAGAAGAGGACAGGCTCAATGACTTCTCGCCTAAGGTGTTTAACACGGGCCAAATGATAACTTCACACAAATTTCAACATCAGCTTTACAGACTTACGATGTAAATTCTCACTGTCAAACACTTCTAAGGAAAGGCTACATCTGTGATTCTGAGCTTTGAATACTTTGGGGACCTTTTGTTGAGTTTCACGTAGCAGAAGTTGGCTTTCTTCGTGGCCAGGTATCTTCTGAGCTGCCCTTCGCGGCTCTGATGTATGTTATCACATCAGACAGCTTAATCAGAACACAAACTGTTCTTAGATTTCTGCAGAGGTAATTAAATAACAACTCGATGCCAATTAATCACAGTCAAATAGGAGTCTGTCAGAGCAGAACTCAATACACTGGAGACTATTTAATGGTCAAATACTTGGCGAGCTCTTAGTTAAACAATGATTCATTAAACCTCCTTTGCCACACAATGGCTAAGCTAAACTCTATGTGAAAGAATCGAAACTCCTTTGTTCTCCCATAAAAAGACATCAAACCTCTGCGTGATATTCTTTTCTCCCTCACTTAGCAGGCTGCTCAATTGCATGATTCATGATGTGTTCAGCTGCTCCTAGGCCCAGGGGCATCTGCAAGTCCTCCTGGGCCTGGAACAGGAGAGCGAGCGGGGGCAACTCTTCTCTCCTTCTCTCCCCCTCTGAGTGACTGCGGGGTTGGACAGCTGACCACCTAAAAGCTCTGTTCACACAGCAAAGAAGCCCAGCAAAGAAGGGAACCACCTTCTTCCCCGAAAGGGAGAGCTGTGGCCGCTGCCTGAGGAGGATGTGATTACCCGCTATGCAAACCCACACAACTTGCCAAGCCAGCAAAAACCCGTCAGACGATTTTTGGTTCCCTGTGCCTTCCTTATCAACAAGGCTCTTTTAAATTAAGCGACCCATTATAACGCAGCTCCCTGTGGAAACCCACAGACCCACTTCGAGTGCAGCTGATAACTCCCAAAGGCTGCTGAGCACTGCTCGGAAGGGCTGTACAACTGCCCTGCAAGTTCGTTTCTCCCTTGGGAGACGATATCTAGCATCTAGCGGAGGGGCAGGGCTTGCATTTGCTGGGGTTTGCCCAGGCTAGTGCTGTAGGCAGCCCTACGGTTCCACAAGAGCTGCTGTTTATTTAAAACAGGACCTCCGTGCTTTGTCCTTTATTTGAATCTGAATTAGAGACCTCAGAGGTAGTTGAGCATTCTAGGCTACAGTACTGCAGAGAAATCCACTAGACAGTGAGCCAATTTATCTCTATATTCAGTTGCCTAGCATAATCACTGGGTTATTACTGGTTTTATCACGTCGGTAAAAGTTAAATTTTACTTGGAAGTGGAGTTTGGTAGTAGAGTATTTGGGATTGCAGGAGGCTCTAGGTTCCGCCCCTAACATTAATTAAATTAAAATCCCAAATAAATTAAAATATATATATAACCAAATAGAAAATATACTTCTCTTCACTGAAGAAGAAAGTATGTACTAAGAAATTTTTCTGAAAAAGGAAGAAATATTTCTGAAATACATGTATCAGCTCACATCTCAAAGCTGCACCCATTAACACACACCAAAGCTTGCTGGATAGAACATTGTTTAAACGGAAAAGTCATGAAATCTCAGAAAATCAGTTTTAACTCGACTCATATACTGAGCAACAGGAAATAAAGTTCCCCTTTACTGGCTCTGGTGTGCAAAATATTAAAATCATGAGCAGACTGTAAGAATGAGCGCGGGACAGACCGGGTATTTCCTGTATCCAGTACACGCGTATAAATCACGAGGCAAACACTGTGAAGTCCTCACACAGCAGTAAGAACATAAAGCCTCGGAGAACTCACTATGTGAAATTGAAAACGGCTTTACGATCTCGGTTGTGAGCCCTTCATTTTGTTTCTGCCACCTCCAAAACACCTGATATTTAGCGGCCCCGAGTGTGTCTACTTCTCAGCTAAGCCATAACATAAAATGATTTCAAGGGGGGGGGGGGAGAAGTCACACCGCATCTAACATAAACACACCGTGGCAAAACAAATTTTCCTGCAAATCTAAGCAGTTTTCCAGTCTATCAAAGTAGTGCCAGGGTAGATTTATGCGCATTAAAGTGCTGACGGGAACGGAACATTTCAGCCGTAAATACAGTTCGTTGTAACCCAATCGTCAAATCAATAAAGTCATTAAAAATAGACCACATTCTTCAAGGAAACGGTGTGCTGAGGGGGAGAGCATCTTCGCTGGTGATGGAGGCGCATTGTCAGAACCGCCCCTCTGTCCCCCACGGGCCAGCAAGGCAACCACATCCCTAGGGCCTTATCTCCCCCCAGGTGATTTTAGCCAAGTAAACTGCCACACGGCGCTTCCAGCCTTCCCACAGACACCTTATAAATACAAATAAGAAGATACGTCCTGGGTTTTTCTCCTCCCCTTTTCCTTCTCTGTCCCAGACTGACAGAAAATTATTACTATTGTAACGTCTCCCACGTCGGTCCTTGGGTTGATTATAATATCCATTTATCTAAACTGCTAACATGTAACAAAGTCCAGGTGGGGTACGTGCCTCTTAATTAATTTACTACTTAAAAAATTTTGACTTCTTACGCCAATCCTGTCAAAGAAAAGGCAGGAAACATGTTGAGAAACTGAATAAATCTAAATACAGTTTACATTTGATCTGAATTTCAAATGTAAGGCAATAAAATAGAAGCATTGGAAGGGCCGGTGACGTAAGAGCAGCAAGGAAACGCCCACACTGCCGAGGCAGGATCCCAGGATCCCTCGTGCTGTGGAAGTCTGTAGTCTCAGGGGACCTAGCTCTCCCGTGAGGACACACAGATACATCACATCACCTTTTGACCAATGAAAGGCCTCTGCACTTCACAGGCAGGAGGAAGACTCCCATCAAGAGCCAGAGAACCTCAAGGGCTGGTGGCCGTGGGGAGTGACTAGAACCTTGGTAGCTTCTTCATGGGTAAAAAAAAGACAACAGTATGACAGGAACACCAAATAGGAACCATGCCATCATTGTAAGATCCTGGCAGTCTGTTCCTGGAAGTGGAGACACGGGTGTCAATACAGTCACGGCCCCAGCAGCATTCATCCCAAAAGGCCAAGCGATCTACCTGACCGACGAGAGATGAGGGCATAAAATGAAGTGTGTGGTACAGATACAACGGCGCAGTCCTTAGCCTCAAGGAGGGGTGTTGACCTCTGCTATGGCATACATGACGCCGGAAAACATTTATCACAAGGGAAAGCTATTGTAGATTCCACTTACAGGAAGTACCTAGGGTCTCAAACTCAAAGAGCTGGGAATCAACTGGATGAGGACCAGAGGCTGGGGCAGGGGGCAACCAGGAGTCAGTGCTTCCTGAGCTGGGATCACTTTGGGAAGCCGTGAAGTTCTGGAGACGCACGTGGACCAAGGCTGTGCAGCAATGCTCACGTACTTGATGCCTCTGAACTGTGGTTAAACTGGGCAACACGGTATTATTAGTTGTCCTTTGTCCCAGTAAGGAGAAAAGAACTCAAACTTTCTCTCTCTCCTTTCCCTAGAACCCATTCTTTTTACCACACCCATCCGTTCTGAGCGCGACGATTAGTTTTACAGTTAGTAGCCTAGCTTTTTACTGTCAACTTGACAAACCTAGAGTCACCCAGGGAGAAGGGTCTCAGCTGGGGCAGTGCCTCACTCAGATGGACCCGTGGCTATGCCTGTGAGAGACTGTCTTTACTGATGATTGACATGAAAGAACCAGCCCACTCTGGGCGGCACCATCCCTAGGCAGGATGGAGCAGGCCAGGATGGAGCGGGTAAACAGCATTCCTCCATGGCTTCAGCTTCACTTCCTGGCCTGACTTCCTCTCCATGGTGGACTGTGACCTGTGTGTAAGTTGAAGAAACTATCCTTCTTCTCCCCAAGTTGCTTGAGGCCGAGTGTTTACAATGGAAACAAAAATAAGCTACACGAGTTAGCAAGTCCAATTCTCAACAAATACACCACGCCCCTTCCACCAGGACTAAAGAGCAGTTCCAGTCATGGCAGCCAGGCCGCCATCTGAGAGCGAGATGAGACGTTAAAGGACTGTCCCAGCCAGCAGCGGGGCACAGTCAGTCTCACTCTCTGAAGCGGACTGGAGACCACGGCCAAGAGTAAGGATGAGGACCTAAGCAGAACAAGAAAGAAGGGCCTGCCCGCTGAGGGCGGAGGGACCAGAGGGACACGGGCGCCACCCAACCCACAGAAGTAGAAAGAGAGGTCGATGAGGGGTTCCGCTCTTACTCTGCAGAGCAGTGGTTGGCTTTCAGCAAAGCACCTACAATTTTCCTGTCTCCCAGGTACATGGCACAACCCATATTCCGGAGCTGCTTCATACCCACTTTCTAGTGCCCTGTAAACACTCCCAAGTCAAGATGCAAAATACCAACATCAACAGAATCCCACCGTGAGTGACGTGGCTAAATCAACACAATCATGGGGTCATTACGGCCTCCTGTTCTCCAGCCCAATCTCAAGTCAGGGAGCCTGCCAGAAGCCAGTAATTAGTGGGTCTCCTTAACCAAAAGCACGATTAATGGCCTTTAGGAGGCGCCAAGAGTCCTTTCCCTCTGTGACTTGTGTGACCTAAGAACAGAAAGCCAAACAGCTGCTAAAGATGGACCAGGATTGTAAATATAAGAGGGGGGAGGGTGATGGGGAAGGAAGGCGAAGTGTGGGCTTCTTCTGCACACCTGTCTAGGGAATGGGTCTCCTGTGACGAAAAGCAAAGACGGACAGATACACACAAGGAAGCACGACACACTCAGTGTGTGAGAAAATGGGATCTAAGAATATGCACCAGAGGCGTGATGCTAGGATGTGGCTTAAATAAGGTCCTTGATGCTGGGTGAGCAGGGAAGGGTGCTCCAGGAAAGCCCCCCCTCCCCCGGGGAGCAAGAGGGGTAACAAGGAAGATTGAATAGAAGGCAAAGGAATGCCAAACATCCACCGCCCAGCCCAGGAGGGCAGGGCCTCATTCTCAGTGGCTCAGCAACTGGCCTAAGATGTCTGAACCCGAGGCCATAAACAGGACTCCTTTGAGGTTCCCAGTCCCCAGGAGACTCATGCCAGCCCAGTACATGCCTTCATTTTTATCTTTAAAAGACAGCAAACGAAAGAACTGGGTAAATATTTTCTCCTCGGTGCAGAAGCTGTCTGCAAACCTCAATGGATCAGGTCAAGAAGGGTCAGGATTCAGAGAAAGCTCACTACCCACTTGGCTATCCTGCTCTGTCGACGGCACCAGCTCGGGTGCCCTGGTAAAATGTTTTCATCCAGGCTTAATGTGAAACTTTCCAAAAGGTGCACAGCAAAAAGGAGCATGTTACTGAAACCGGAGAAGAGTGGCCGGGGACGTGGCTCAGTGGTAATTTCTTACCCGACATGCACAAAACCCTGGTTTTGACTCTATGGTCATCTTAAATAAAAAGGTCTTCACACACATACACACTCACACAAAGACCCTGGTTTTGAGGCTCAGCACCTATATACATTGGGTGCACACCCATAATCAGCTGTGGCAGAGGCAGAAGGGTCAGGAATCCAAGATTATCCTAGGCTGCACTGCAAGCTGAAGCCAATTTGGGCGACAGAAGACCCTGTCTCAAGAAGGAAAAAAAAAATGATGACGAGGATTATAAAATATATAACTCTCAGACTCAATTTTCTTTCTTTGGACTCTGTTATTTCAGGATCCAATAAAAAATTAGCAATTCTCATATGCAAGATGCCAATCACATTCTGGTGGATGTTCTAACCAATGGTACGGTCTGGGGACGTAGCTCAGGGGTAGGTCACTTGCTGAGCACACATGGGACCCCAGCTCCATCCCTGGCACCTACAAAAAAAGTTAAAGAAAAAACCCTATTGATGTTCAAAAGAGAAAATATTTTGACTGGCTTTTTACTTAATAAGCTTATTAATTTATAATTAATTATAAATTTCATAAACACTAACCATAAATGTGATTATAGGAAAATGTGTGGGGCTGGAGAGATGGCTCAGAGGTTAAGAGCACTGACTGTTCTAACAGAGGTTTTGAGTTCAATTCCCAGCAACCACATGGTGGCTCACAGTCATCTATAATGAGATCTGGTGCCCTCTTCTGACACGCAAGCATACATGGAAGGAATGTTGTATATATAATAAATAAATAAATAAATCTTAAAAACAAATTTAAAAAAAAAAAAAAAGAAAATGTGCTACAGCTAAGAGCCCATAAAGCATTATTTATAAATACAAAATACAGAAATCATATTTTTAAAATGTCAGCTCATCTTTGGGCTGGAGAAATCGCAAACCTTCACTCAGGGAGGCAGCAGCTATCCCCAGTTAAATTCCAGCCTGTGTTCTAAGAGGATGAAATCAGAACATGGAACGGTCTGCTTAAAACATCAGCCATGTGATTTCTCAGACATAATTTAATATAAAAATTTTTAAGTAAAAAATGATTTTATTAATATTTAAAGGATGTATCAAATTTAAAAGGGAATATTACATAGCCTTGGCTGGGCCACCAGTAGCCTTGCTAATGGATATTCTCAGCACCACTGGTAGAGAGAGGAATCCAGGTAAAGGTCTCTCTCTCAGGTTACTACTGACTTGCAAGCCAGGATCTCCAGAGTCTCATCCTGACACAGAGGTTTCAATGAAGCATGCGATGTTGGAGAAGACAGCATCCCACAACCCCGCAGGCTGAACTCAATAGCCTGGGTGCAGTTACTTCCCGCCCTCTCACGGGAGGGTAGAAATCACACTGGGCAGAAGAAAAGAGAAGTGTTAAGTCAAACACCTGAAAAGCCAGGAGCTCCAGGGAGAAGCCGGCAACATGTCTGCATGTGCCTACCTCACAGCCACTAGAGGCAATGTGCTGTTATTGCCAAGACCTGTTCATGTGGGACTCCACCCAAGCAGACCGTCTATACTGGAAACTCTCACTCAGAACACGTCTGTGACACCGGCTGATTCCCTCAGGCCCAACTGATGCTTCTTCCGGGAGGCTCTTTTTCCTTTCCAGAGACTATGAGCACCATCAACTACTCAGAGTAAAAAGTCTCACTGTTTCCTGTGTTCATATAGATATCACATTCTTAAAATAATAGAGAAAATGAAACCCACACTTGCAGTGGGCAGCTTAGGGTTCTACGTAGCATAACCTATATTTTTAAGAAGGAAAGAGCAAAGGCATAAATCACAAGACATAGAAAACCGAGTAGGATGCTTATATTCAGTATTTATGAGTCTGAGACAGAGGGATCACCAGTTAGGATCCAGCCCAGGCTACATAGAGTTCCAACCACTCTGGACTCTATCAAGAGAATTTATCTCAAAATAACAACAGAATACAAGTAGACAGAAATGAATCTGTGGAGGTTACAGGCCCCGCACTGTTGGGGTGTTTCCAAGCAGCGACCCCCTCACTCAGTAGAGGGAAAAGACTTCCGTGTGAAGGGGTCTTTCTGGCGAAGTCCTGCCAGGACCGCCAGTTTCCATCCAGAACATTCCACAAAACATGACGTGGACGGTGGGAGCAGAGACATAAATATATGTTCTCTTAATATAAATCATTCTAGGGACTGTCCCAGGCCGATGTGCAGCAAAGAGTTCACAAGACACAGGTCTTTGATCTTTGTGGCTTTACCATGTATGTTTTTAAAATTTCTGGAATGCACCCAGGGAGGCAAACTGCTTGACAAAGACACTATAAATATCCGAATAAATAAATACATGCAAACATCTGGAACCCTGATTAAGCACCAAAGTTTTATTACTTGTGAAGGAGGAGGAGTGGCGGGGGGGGGGGGCGCACCAAAGAACATTTTTATTTAAGAAAAATGCCCCGTGCTTTCCGTACGATAAAGTCCTCGTGATAGAAGAAAGCCTGTAGGGAGGCAGTCCTGGGGAAGGCCGGGAACCGGGAACCAGGGCTCTGCAGCTGCTTCCCACAAAGAAGCCACTGGAACTCTGTAAGACTTCATGCAGATTCGCTTTTAAACAACTAAAGGTAGAAAAATATCTATGAAGAATTAACCATTGTTTATAACAAAAATAAACACAGGCGATATATTAATTTCTAGCAGTTTCAAGCTAATTATTCATGTGTCTAGATCTCACTTCTCCTGGTAGGAAAACATCTGGGGGGCTGAAGAGCTGGTTGTGAGGTACTCCGCACACAGAGAGGAGGGGGTTGTCCTCAGTGTTATCTGTCCCATTAAATTAGACAAGTCGGGAGGCACAGACAATGTGGTTAAATGTGAACTAGTTTTCCACACTGTTACAAAATTGTGACCTGTGGCGATGCCTTCCTGGTCAGGATAAATAAATAAAACCGCAGACGAGGCCCTTCTAGTTCATTAAGGATTCCCCCGTAAAATAAAGATCAGACAAGTAGAGAACAGTCCAGTCAGTAGGCAGAAGGATGTCCTATTTCCCCAGAGACAGAGCAACAGAGTGGCCACTGCCCTGCCTGACTCCCCCGCCCCCATCAGGATGTGCTATCCCTACCCCCCTTTCAACCACTCAATACCAGCTCAACAACATCCTTCCCCTATTCCAGACTCATCCTCAGGCCGACCACCGGCTCACACCTCAGCTTTACCACGGACCCTTCCTCACGCAATGGCCTTGCTTCTCAAATCTGCTAAAGCCCCTAGTATACTCTCCTGGAGTCTTGGCCCTCCACAAGTGTTCTGGTCCTTAGGCCATACGGTCTTGTTTTCCCCACTAGGCGTCAAGGTGAGTGAGAACAAAGAATACAAAGTCTCTGAAGATTTCTGGGCCTAGCTTGAGACACGGTGCCTGACTGGGTTCAACACTAGACTCCAAAAGTATCTTCACACATGGATGAAGAGTAAGGGGATGCGCACAGAAATCAGCCCTGTGCAGGATTTACCCATTTAGAGAAGAGACGCTGTGGGGTGTCACTGCGAGAACGGAGGCCATCGTTGTGTCTGGCTGGAGAAGGGATGAAGAGGTCACCAAATCTGGATGTCAATAAAGGTGGGAAAACAAACAAATCCACCAGTGGTCAAGTTCAAAACAAGAGGAGTGTTCCAACTTGTTCCCGTGGCAGCTGCAACCCAGAAACTTGGCCCTGATACAAAAGCATGGGGGGAAGCCATGTGGGGGGCAGTGAAAAGAAATACCCCCCCCCCCGCACTTCCACAGCCCCATGCCCAATGGGGCTGCGAGTGCTCAGAAAAGACACACACATTTATATGGTTCTGGTTTGCCTCCACCTCAAGGAGCGCAGGATAAAATGCAACAAATGGAAGAATTCGTCTTGCTCTTCCTTCTGCGTTCCTTCGATGCAGCTTCGAGATATTTAACCATCCAGTGTCACATCCCACTGCTCCATCTCACTCACAACACCCCCTTGGTACGGCACCCTAAATCAGTAGGTGTTCTCCAAGTAAACAAAACCAAACCAAACCTAGAGCTGAATATTTATGAGCTTATCACATCTACACCATAAGTGCCGCCACCATTGCTGTGATGTCCCTCGGCATGAAGCCAGCAACTACACAAAGGGAAACTCGCTGATCCTATGCTGACCTCCCCAGCTCCTGCTCTCGCTCCAATCTGTTCTGCAGTCCACATCTAAGGGGATCCTTGACTAATCCCATGCCCTAGTCCCTCTCTTTGAACCACTTTCTTCCTTAGCCTTGCTTCTTTGGGGAATCTCTCATCACTGAGGTCAGACATAGAAAACGTATCCCTGGACCCTACTCCTATGTGAACCCAACCATTCCGGGCACCTGGTACACTGAGAGGGCTCTCTGCTCACACAACTGTGATGAGAGAAGGACTCCAAGTGACTCAGCTTCCTCCAGGGCTTGGGAGGAAAGTGCTTGCAGCGCACTTATGAAGACCTGAGGCGGAACCCAGGGCTCCTGTAAATGAGCTCCGTGTGGGGGCATGCCTGTCATCCCAGAAGTAGGATCCCTGTGTTTTGCTGGTCACGAAACTGTCTCAGAAACGAAGGTACAAACAACTGAGAAGCCAGTCAATGCTGACCTCCATATACTCATGCACACGTGTGCATACGCACCTTCCCAACCACCCTTCAGTCACACAAAGTGCCCCCTTGCACAAACAAACACAATGACTTCCCAAGTATTTCATTAATTCAGGTTACCGGAGACTGTTCCTGAGCGTTAGCCCTAAGGACCAACGCATTCATTGTGACTAGCTAAAAGTCACCCATACCATAATCGCCCTTGGAACATGCTCTCCCCACAGAATCTGTGAGCTAAGGAGAGAGCAGAAATCCCTATGTGACGAGAAAAGGGTTTGACTGTGAAGCTGTTTGGATGAAAAAAATAAAAAATTTTTTTGGTTAAATCAGAAATTCTCCACATGCAGAATGTGGGCATGTGCCTGCTGTTACTGGTAAAACCCCGCTGACACGTCTGCAAGAATATTCTCGGCCTCATATTTGTACATTTCCATGGCTAATTTTTTTCATACTCGTCCTTACCCCTTTCCCTCCAAATCCGTATTCCGCCCGACATTTCCCATCACTCACAGGTTATGTCTGCTATTGTAACCCACAGGAACAAATATTCTTCCCCTAAGAGCCATACCGCACGAGCTTTGCATGCCTATTAGGGGGAAGTCAGGCTGCTGCAGGACATCAAAGTCCTTTGAGACCGTGACCTTAGCTGTGTTCTCTACTGGCATTCAAAACTTGGTTGCATTAAGTAATACCAGTGTAGGCTCCGAATGAAATAAAATCGTGACAGGATCCAATCTCTCGGGCCGTCACGGACTCCGTTCCCTCAGATGAAAGTCCTGTGGCTCACCTCTGAAAGGCTCCCTTAAAACTGAATGGGCCTAACTTGTCACAATTGAAAACTCTTAATGTTTTCATCAGGAAGGGGTAAGAGAGTTTTAATTCGCCGAGACATGACAACCAGGAGGCAAAGGTGGCAAGCCAGGTAGCTCAGGCTGTACAGGCTGACACAGCCAATGCCATGAGGCAAGGCTAGCCACGTAGCTCGGTCCGCAGAGCGGAGTACGGGTGGTGTGTGTGCTATCGGCACCACTAAACCAAGTGAGGTGGCATGTGATTGTCACGCCAGCACTGGGGGGGCGGAAACAAGAATCGGGAATCCAAGGCCATCCTGGGCTAGAGAGTTTGATGCCCACAAACAAAACACGTCCTCAGAAACGGAATCAAGACTGTAACGAGAAGAGCAGTCTAGCATCGTGTCTCCCCCGTCAGAGCAGAACACATAATTCTGTATTTCTTGGCCTCTTCAGGGCAATGCAGTTTCCAGCTGAGCCCCACCTTTCTACGGCCTTCATTCAGATGCATGACCACTTCTATATTTGCTTTTGGTTGTGATAAAGCTTTCTGACCAAAGCAGCTTGAGGAGGAAAGGATTTATTTCACCTTAAACTTCCAGGTCACAATCCCTCACTGAGGGAAGTCGGGCCAGAAACTCCAGGCAAGAACCAGGGAGGAGTGTAGTGGGAGCTGCGGGCTGCGTTCCTGCCACCCGCTCCTGGCTTGCTGATCCCTCATTGCTCCCTGCTAGCTTCTGTATACAGCCTAGATCCATTGGTTTAGGGAGGGCGCCACCCACAGTGGGCTGGGCCCTCCTCCATTTAACATCCATGAAGGCAGCTTCTCACAGACCATAGGCCAATGTGATTGAGGTAAGACTTCAGCATCAAGACCTCAAGAAAACCAGAAATAGGGTCACTACCACAGCATCAAGACCTCAAGGAAACCGGAAATAGGGTCACCACCACACCATCAAGATGTCAAGGAAACTGGAAATGGGTTTTCTAAAAGCACAAAAGCTAATAATATAATTAAGCCATTTAGCTAAGGTTACTAAATAAGAAAATATAAAATAGCTATAATTAGGTGTGTACCCCAATATTTTATACTGTTTATGAAAAGCTCTGGGGACAAAAAAAAAAAAGATCAAATTATCTTATTATGAAGATGGGCTTTCCGAGGATTAGGGCTTCTCAGACATTGCTGTCCGGTAACTGTCCAAACATGGTAACCTTTCCAGAGCGCAGAGCAGTGAGAACACAGCACTGGTCCTCATCTGTTAGCAACCCATGGTCTGAAAACACGAAATGGAACATTCCAGAAGCAAATAATCCAAAATGTTTAAATGCCTTTAATTATAGCTATATATTACTCTTCTATTTCATTATTAGCTATTGTTGCTTATCTCTCTAGACACACAACTCATGAATTAAACTTTATTGTAAATATAAAAAGGGGGCGGTCAATGAAATGAATAATGAGATAATCTGTTCTTTTTGAGTAACAGACGAAGAGTGGTGCACGGAACGCTGCCCGAAAGCCTAAACAAAGAGTCGGAATCTGTGGATTCTCTCTGGACCTGCACACCTTCAGCTCTAAGCTCCATCACCACGAGCACCAGTGCTGGCCAAGTCTGTCGTCGGAATATCCGCACACATACGGTTTACCCTGAATTCCCCCCCCCCATGTCCAGAGAAGAGATGGAGTTCCTCCAATGAATAAGAGCGTTGGACCTCAGTCTTCCAATGAGGACCTTCTGAGCTCTTCGTTCTGGCCACTTCTATGGCTAAGCTCTCTGACAATCTCATTCTCTCATTCAAACATCTATGCTCACTGGCAAGTGGCTCAGGAGGGGAAGGCGCTTGTCACAAACCTGCCAACCTGAGTTCAGTCCCCAGTGCCCACACGGTGAAATGGGAAAACCAACTGCTGACCGCTGTCTCTGACCTCGGCCTCCCCTGCCTCATACAATCAAACTAAACACAAGTGTAATAATAATAATAACCCGGGAAAATTAATCCTACTAAACATTGTACTGCGTTCCTAACAGCGATTTAAAGAGCTCTAGATGAACATGTGACTGCTTAATTTATCTTTACAGGAATAGTCAAAGATGTTTTAGAATAATTAATACTACCACTTTTAATAAAATTTTGGAATTCTTTCCTTTTTCTTCCCCCAGATATCTCTCTCCCCGCCCACACACACACTCAGAGAGAGAGAGAGAGAGAGAGAGAGAGAGAGAGAGAGAGAGAGAGAGAGAAGTTGTTTAATATACTGGAGAATGACCCCAGGAAAATGGAGCGGCATAGGACAGAAGTTGTCATCTGTCACTCAGGAGCTAAGGAGCAGTAGCCCACCCTCCAGGATGGACATACCTTTTTCTTTCTTCCACTGTTTCAGGAATAATTCACTTTCAAATGTAAATCCTTGTGAACATTGATTAAAAACAAGAAAGCAAAACTAAGTGTCGACTAAACAGAATAAAGAAAGCAAGAACTAAAGAAGCTAAAATATTTCTTCCTCACACGCTCAACTCAAGCTAGAGGTCAGCAAACACATGGCGTTCTGACACACATCCTGTGGGACTCCTACTGGGCATGTGGGGGGCATCCGGTCATACAGGCTTTACGAAATGTTAATATAGTTCTTCTTACCACGATGCCCATGAGGAAAAATACTGCGCTAAGTATCAATCAATCTTTACCCAAAGAGCTGGAATGCTAGTTTGACCAGGATGGTCCACACTTCTTAGTGACACGCCTTCAGAGCTTAAACACAGTAGGTGTGGGAGGAGCCAGGGGTGGGAGGGGTCGGGAGTGGGAAGGGCCAGGAGTGAGCGCCCACCAGTCAAGCATAATGACCCGAGTTCAGATTCTCAGCACTCACGTGAAAGCCGAGCACTTGGGCATCAGTGGGCGCGTGGGGGAAACGAAAACAAAGATAGGAGGACCTCTGGGGCTTACTGACCAGACTAGGCAGCCAATGCCGTCAAGTTGGTCAGCTCCAGGTTTGTGTCTCAAAAAATAAGATGGGGAGACCCTTAGACCACACACATCACACCAAGAGGTCCATACACGGCACAAGCACATGCCCCACACAAATGAATAAAAAAAAAAAAAAACAAAGAACACACTAGCCGGGTAACTTATGCCAAACCCCAGCACACGGGCCCAAAAGGTTAGTAAACATTCAGTTAATAATCTCACTCTAACCAAAAATTCATGGGATTCCTGTTCTTTGAGCTTTTATTTCAAGCTCTGCATCTTAAACAAACAGGGACAGTACCAACAGTGGTGGGCCAGAGACCAGAGGGCCCTGCAGACCCACAGGGCAGACACTGCAGACCCAGGGCAGACACTGCAGACCCACAGGGCAGACACTGCAGACCCAGGGCAGACACTGCAGACCCAGGGCAGACACTGCAGACCCAGGGAAGACACTGCAGACCCACAGGGCAGACACTGCAGACCCAGGGCAGACACTGCAGACCCAGGGCAGACACTGCAGACCCAGGGAAGACACTGCAGACCCACAGGGCAGACACTGCAGACCCAGGGCAGACACTGCAGACCCAGGGCAGACACTGCAGACCCAGGGAAGACACTGCAGACCCACAGGGCAGACACTGCAGACCCAGGGCAGACACTGCAGACCCAGGGCAGACACTGCAGACCCAGGGAAGACACTGCAGACCCACAGGGCAGACACTGCAGACCCAGGGCAGACACTGCAGACCCAGGGCAGACACTGCAGACCCAGGGAAGACACTGCAGACCCACAGGGCAGACACTGCAGACCCAGGGCAGACACTGCAGACCCAGGGCAGACACTGCAGACCCAGGGAAGACACTGCAGACCCACAGGGCAGACACTGCAGACCCAGGGCAGACACTGCAGACCCAGGGCAGACACTGCAGACCCAGGGAAGACACTGCAGACCCACAGGGCAGACACTGCAGACCCAGGGCAGACACTGCAGACCCAGGGCAGACACTGCAGACCCAGGGAAGACACTGCAGACCCAGGGCAGACTCTCCAGAGCGAGTGTTTTCTTGTGTGTGCTGTCACTTTGTTAAGACTGCAGGTGAAGCCAGGTAAACGAAAGTGACAAAACTGCACAAGTTTAAATCGCCAGAACAAACTAATGTTGCTGCTACCAAGTGACAGGACACAGGGAAGGAGTCCAAATCTTCCCCACTCCTGGCTGATCCACGGTCTGATAAGACGCTGTTTTTAAAGCCAACAGACACTTCCAGTCATACGACTGATCGCCGGGACATCACAGCGGTAGGGAAGAAATGCTGTAAAACCCTCGGGTGTCTTTTCACAGACTGCTGCTTTGAGGGTTTCTAAGCTTCTTCTTTAAGTTAAGAAACTTTCATCCCATTATTTCTAACAAATCCTGCAGTGTGACAGGGTCACGGAATGTCAGCGCAGGACGGGGGATGGGGGATGGCGGGAACTATGCCACGGCTGATGCCGACCCCCCTAGTCAGGGACCAGCGAGGGGCTCCCCACCTGCGCACACCCTCCAGTCACTGAGTGTGAAACATCCTTCTCTGGGCCTCTCCACCCAGTCACCTATCTTGAGATTTCTCAAGGCTATTAGAGCCAGCCAATAATTTATGGCATTTAAATTGTTGGTTTCTTAATGCTAATGGGGCAGTCAATGTAGTAGAAAGTTTTATTTGCCCTGTTTGATTTATTACACCCTTCAGTGTTCTACAAGATAACCCATGGCTTCGAAGAACCAACCAGAAATCTCATTTTCTTCGTGGGCTGCAGTAGCTGTATTTGGCGCAAGAGGAAGTTTTGAAGTATCAAAATGTCCATCTGACAGACATGTAGAAGGATTGCCCAGAATTAACTGGAGTGAACAAACCACAGAACGTCTCTAAAAACATCCCATGAATAAAATTTGAAGCCTCAACAATCTAAAACTGCCTCAGGCCAACTTTAAATTTTACTGGTGGAATTTATCATTTTTCACGCTCTTTGCAAAAGGTGAATACATGCAAGTTCTACATTTTGACCCATAATAGTGTTTTAAAAAAAAATTAAGTTTCTCCTACTCCAAGGAAGTATATCCATCCCCTTCTTTGGAATTATTCCAGAGTGACATTGAAATAGAACTTAATTTATAGAATTTCCAACCGTGCTTCTCCTTAATTACGAATGGACTTCTGTACAGAGCTCCAATCGTTTCACTTTCAAACAAAAAGTAAAGCAGATGTTTGGGGCTTACATGCAAAATTGAGCTCGCATTGTAAAACCAAATTAAATTTAAAATGAACTCTGGAATGAAGCTAAGCCCCATTGAAAACAAAAACAAAAACAAAACAGGCAAGGAAACAAAAATGCACAATACTGGTTTTGTCTGAGGCTTGTTAGTCCTGGGTGATGTATCTGCTTCTCCATAAAGCCAAGGAAACGCGGGTGCCACACACCCGTTATTTACCAAAGCTACTGTAACGGTGTGAGTGAGAACTGTCTCCCACAAGCACACACACCTGCACACACGGTCCCCAGGGGCCTTGGGAGGTACAGCCTTCCTGGAGGAAGTACGCCACTGGGGGTGGGCTCCGAGAATTTCCGTCACAAGCTACCTCCAGTCCTCTTTCTGTTTCATGCTTGCATTTGAGGATGTGAGCTGCCAGCTCCCTGCTTCTGCTACCTTGCCCGCCCTGCTGCCGGCTGCCATGCTCCGACCCACTCCATGACGGACGCTCAGACCTCTGGACCCATAAGGTGAAGCAAACTCACTCCTCCCACAGCTGCTGGTGTTTATGATGTATTACCGCATGACAGAAAAGTAACTAAGCTATAGAGCATATTTCTTTAAGATACGTAAATAGGAAAGCAAAATCCTGAAAAGTATCGTGTCGTTTAAACAGTTAAAAAAATAGAAAAAGAAAAATTCAATTAATCGATGTTAATTACCTACGTACCAGGCACTGTCTTACACACACACGTACACACACACACACGGTTGGTTCTATCATGTCCAGGCTCCATATAATGTTGGAAGCAGTTAGGCAAGGCCACACAGCCTAGCACAGCTGAGGACTGTAATCTGCAGAAAGGGAGGCAGACTCCAAAGCCAGGCTCTCTATCACAGTCTACCATGGTTCAAACCCGCCATAGAGCAATAAAGGACCTGCTGGATGACCTCTACTTGTCCAGCTACTTCTCAACTTCCTGTCTTAGACCCTTTAAGGAAAGACAATGATAGTGAGCACACTGCACCGTGGAGAGGGAGACTGCACAGGCTCACTGAAGCATGAGTCTGCTGAGGACAGCTGCTTCAACCCAAGGACCCTCACCGACAGCCAGGCTTCTCTCAAATCGGATGCCAAAGCAAAAGCCACCATGAGAATTAAGGGGAGAAAAGATGAAAGTCCACCCAAAATGACGAGGGGCTCCCGCTTCCGCAACACAGAAGCGTCTCTGACCTCATCTCGGTGTTCAGTATTTTAGTAGAGAAAACCCTAGAACGAGACATCACTCCAAGTTTAGTCAATTAAACAGCTTTAAACGCCGATGGAAGGAAGATGGCTGGCAGACAGGCATCGAGGGAGCTGAAGCTTTGCACACAGGGGCTGAAAACTCTCAAACATGGGAGAGGCCCGAGTGTACTAGCCTGGACTGAGGACTGGGTGGCTCTTGAAGAAACAATTTTCCTGACTTTGCGATAAACAGCTGGTGTCTGCACTACAACAGATGCTCCTCCGAGCCTCTCGGGCCAGCTATGGAACACCCACTTGTTGAAATAGGAGTGGCGGGGCTGCGTCCCCAGCACCCCAGCCGCCTGCTAGCTCATGCCCGAAATAACAACACACAAACTGTATTAATTTAAAGACTGCTTGGCCCATTTCTATCTAGCCTCTTCTAGGCTAATTCTCGCACCTGGACTAGCCCATTTCTAATAATGTTTGTAAGCACCCCAAGGTGCGCTTACCGGGAAGATTCTAGCCTACGTCCATCCTGGGTCGGAGTTGCCTGGGAGAGCAGAGCCTGGCGTCTCTGTTCCAGAGAGCAGAGCTGTCGGGTCTACCCGGGAGAGCTGAGCATGGCATCTCTGCTCCAGAGAGCAGAGCTATCAGGTCTCTCCGGGAGCAGAGCAGAGTCTGACCTCACTTCCTCTTCCTCCCAGAATTCTATTCTGTTTACTCCTCCCACCTATGCTTTAACCTATCAGGGCCAGCCAAGCAGTTTCTTTATTGCTCAATGACCTTCCTCCATCACCCACTGATTTATCCTTAAAGCCAAGGGAGCAAGACTTTCCAGTACCCCAATATTCACCACACGAATCTATTGCTTTTCCTCCCACTAACAGGGCCGCGTCAAGACCAGCTCTGAAAAGTGGGTGCCTGTGAGAACTCTGTCTGTGGTATACCACGAGAGTGGCTCGTATTAACCGTATTTGATTTTCATTTTTATGATAAGGGAAAGGAAATTAGAGAGAAGATGTCTGTCAGCACGAGACACAGTTTTAAGATGTCAGTGTAGGGACTGGAGAGAAGGCTTAGCAGGTAAGAGCACTGGTTGTTCTTCCAGAGGGCTCAGGTTCAATTCCCAGCACCCACATGGGTGCTCACCACTGCCTGTAGCCTTAATTAGAAAGGATCCAGCAGCCTTACATAGAGATACATGCGGACAAAACACCAATTCAGTGTGCATGAAATTAAAAAAAATTAATTAAAAAATATGTCAATATGATCTTGTTCTCCAAAAAGAAAGAATAAATTTACAGTCCATATACCAATCTTCCAAAAATTAATTTCATGATTCTAGCCCATCTTGACTCTAACAAAAGAACGTTTTTCTTTTATTTAAAAATGTTATATGTATGAGTGGGTGCATTGTCAGCCTGTGTGTAAGCGCACCACAGGTGTGCGTGCGTGCGTGCGGGACCTGCAGAGCTCTGAGTACCCTGGGTCTGGTGTGACAGATGGCTTGAGTCACCCTGTGGGTGCTGGGAACCAAGCCCAAGGCCTTCCTCTGTAGTTGCTACCAGTGCTCCAACTGCAGACCCTTTGCTCCGCTCCCTTCTTTTTATTTTTAATGACGGCATGCAAGAAAGTGATGTCTCCTTGTTCTTCTACTCCTGAGCGCTTAAGAGTAATGAGAGAAAAAAAAAAATTAAACCACGGCTCTGTCTGTGCCGCAAAGCACAGACATCCAGGTGTGCGGAATTAAGACTTGTGAGAACGTATACGTCAGAATGAATCACCTGACGCTGAGGCGTCTCTGCAAACCTCGGAGCCTGACAAAAGGCACTGGTGTGCTACTGTTCTCTGGCCCTCAAATCTCCAGATTAGATTATAGGCTTCGCTGACTGCGAAAAGAGCCCAGCCACGGAATCCAAAAACTCCAAACTTCCTCTGGGTTCAGAGAGAAATCCTGAACTAAGCCTCTCCCGGAGTCAGGGACGGGGGCTGCAGCCCCAGCAGGGCAGGGCTGCTGGCCTCTAGGATGTTTCGACAGCAAGTTGCACAGCACATCACTTTCCAGCAAAGGCAGACCTGCAGGCAGGCTTTCCCTAGAATGATGGGAGCGATTGCATGGGAAATGATGTTTGGCTAAAGGTTTCCAAATACCCAGAACGAGTCTACAGCAGACTTTCCAGGTGTTCAGGAGGTTGGAACATCTGCCCATGTGACACAAACTATTAAAATGCAGATGTAAAAAAAAGAAAGGGAAGGCGAAGACTCCCAGAATGGAAAACCTGATTTGGCGATAGCTTTCTAAACAATCACACATCTTAATAAACTTCCACCCAACATGCACGTTGAAGCTGAGTCTTTCTTCCAGATATTAGTAGGGCTTCTACTTAAAGAGGAGGATGTTTCCCCCTCAAAGATTAATCCTGGTTTCCAGGAATGAGAACACTCAATGGAATACAAGTGATTGCAAGATACCATTACCAACAGAGAAAATATTGCTTATTTTCTACCGAGATGTCTAGAAAGCAACCCTGGAGGTCCCTGCCCATTTCCTAGGTTGAGCCGTAGCACTGTGACTTCCCTGATGGGTCAGGATGTGTCTGGATGACAGTGGAGACTTGGGTCTGCTGTAACTCAGCAAGTGTGGCCTTAAATACAGAATCGTGTACTTAAGTCTCCCAAAGGCCCCCATCCTTTGGGGTTTCGGTATGAAGACAATTTACCCTGAAGTATTTCTCCTGAAGGAGAAGAGCTTTTGCAAACTTTATGAAATCAAAGCCAGTCGTTGGTGGCACTGATGGTGAAGATGTACAGTATCAGGCCATGTCCAGGAGCAAGTGAGGTGTCTGTGTGTCCATCTACAACTCCTAAGTTTCCAGTCTGTAACACTTCTCCTATACAGAATCAGAGACTGTGGTCATTTAAGCATGGAAGTTCCTGTGAAGACAGGGTCTATGACAGACACCTAGAGACTGCCCGATAAATGTCTGTGGAGAAGAGAAGCTCCTTTTTTCACTCTGGGAGGCCAAGGACGAGGGAACTGAAGCGAGGGGCTTAGCAGTCACAAGGCCAAGTTTCCGCCACACGGGGACAGGTCAACTCCATCCTTCTCAGCTTCCCTTTGCTGCAGTTCTAACACGTCTGCCGATGTCTTAAAATGGAGGCATCGTCACCTGTTTCTCGGGGCACCCAGCTTATCAAACACGTCTATGAAAGTAGCAAAATTCCAAGCTATGGGAAGGCCGAAGTCCTCTTCAATGTACACTGAAGTCTCAAAGACATGTATTAGGTGTTTGACGGTTTCCTTGCCTCAGTTGGTAAACCACGAGAGAACCTAGAACCATAGGCCGGGTTCATGAATCATAGAGAACCAATTCTGGTTTTTCTGTCTAGCCCCTCCCACCCTGTAGACTAGGCCCACTATTGTCAGCTGCTCTTTAGAAAGCAGAACCGGGTTCCATATATCTGCCAACTATAAGACAAAGGGGTGTAATTTTTTTCTAATTATCACTGCGCTCCATTGTTTTCTCTGGGCGTACCTTGGGGAGATGCAAATGCCCCGACGAAGCCTGCCCTTGTTCCCTGAAACCAGCATGCGTTAACTCATCAACTACAGAGTCCCCAATCTTGAGTCTGGGAAATGTGGTAATAAAATAACAAGTAAGTCTGAAAGATGGCAGGGAGCACAAAGCCAAGCCAAGACATGGGTGGTGCATACATAGTTAACTACAAAAAAAAAAAAAAAAAAAAAAAAAAAAAAAAAAAAAAGAGCAGCAAGAACAGCCAGCCCCCAAACATAACTCCAACTTAGGAAGTCCTGGCTGACTTCCACTTAATACACAAACTTATGCTTCATCTCAACTAGACTCTCCACAACATCAGTACTTATTCATGAGGAAGCTGGCACAGAATTTCGACTCCGTTTTCTCTTGAAATAATGCACAAGGCAGGGGCCGAGGTTGAAGATTCTTTGATGAACTTGTTTGAAGCGTTTCTTACTACAGAACTAGCACTGGGGGGAAATCTTTCGGGAGATAGCATTGAAGGATTTTGAATCATGCAACCATCTACGCATCCTAGATGGCAATGGCCAAGGATGGCGCGGGTACCTCGCTCTAAGTGAGCTGGATTTAAGCAGCACGGATTCTGACCCACTGAATGCCTCACAGGGAGGGCATTAACGTCACAGCCATAGAACTTCTCCACCTTCAGAGAAGACAGACTCACAAGGACAGATACTAGATACAATTCACCATAAAGGGCAACTATCATCTTGACAAGTATGAGGGTAAGCTGGATAGAAGCAGACAAAAAAAATAAAATAAAATAAGCCAATACTTTATGTGAGATAAACTATGACTCAATGATGCAAATACTTAGATTTTTTTTCCTAAGTTTGTTCATTGATAAATGAAGAGTGACATTTATAATAAAGAAACAAGAATGAAATATAAATATGCATGTAACATTTAATACGTGCCTTAATGGAAAATAATTAGATGTAATTAGGAAAATGTCCTCCTTTTAATCTTCTGAAACACAACATGATCATCATTTTGAAGAAGCTAACAGCTTCTCAATCTCATCATTTAAACATTCTATTGGACAACCATGAGCACAGTGTTGTCTCTCTCCTCTATGTGTGTGTGCGTGTGTGTGTGTGTGTGTGTGTGTGCGCACGCGCATGTTACTAGACTGCAAGTATTTCCATGTACAATTTATTATGGAGGAGAGAATTAATAAAGAGCAATCTGAACACTCTAACAGATTTAAAATGTGCATTAAAACAGCACAGTATTTACTGGGTGTAGAAAAGTCCCATAATAATCTCTCTTGGAGAGATTACTGGTGAAATAACAAGAGCAATCAAACATATGTAACTATGTAACTATTTAAACTCATAACAAAGGCCTTTATTATGCTATTAGCAGTAAATGGGCAACTCCCATAAAATATCACTTAATATCACCCCTGATAAGAGTTTAAGTACACATAACCATTGTTGTGTGAAAAAACATTATTTTTAATACGTGACAACTTGACAGGATTTAATTGCCACACCTACTTCAAACCATTTAGCTATTTCATTCAGACTAGAAAAAAATAATATTTATGTGGCTATTGAAGATCACCATAACTGATGCCATCTTTTGTGTCGATCCTTTTGTGCTCCCTCACGTTTGTTATTATTAACAAGGAAAAAATGAAAGGGGTAACGTGTGTTTTTGTTTTGCAACAAAGCTTTTCTGACGATGACTAACTTCTTCCTTTGAGCAGAAAAAGCCTCTCCAACTAATGCACATATAAATATATTCTTTACAATGTGCATAAAGCAAGGAGGGAGGGGAGCCCTCGGGCCTTATGCCAGAATTAAAACCCATCTAGGCAGGACGAGTACACGGGAGCTGTCAGGACGGCTGCTATTCTTACTCTTGGTTCCTTCCAGCTCCTCTGCACTCAAGGAAGAGAAATCACCATCTCTTTTGGCCACAACAGCTCTCACTTGAAAGGAAACACGGCGAGGGATTTGGCACGAATGGGCATCTCCCCAATTTCCAGCTGAATATTTATGTTGGTGACGAATGATGACATCGGTGAGCTATTCTAACACGAAGCCTTGCCTTGTAAACCGTCTCAATGATGCTGGTGTCAAAACAACACCTACCATAAATCAGAGGTTTTAAGACCAGTATTTCTTGTTTAAACATGCTACCCGCTCAGCACAGGCGCTTGTGTGAACAGGCATAGATTAATGTGTGCTAAGCAGAGCCATTTTACCTCCAAACTTATAGAGCTATAATTTAACAGGCCTATTATTGTCAAGGTAATTTTGACAGTGCTGTATTATACTTGTGAAAATATGCATTTAGCACTAACTCCAGTGGTCACTGGAACTGAATAAACAGACAGGTATCCTGCAATTACATTTCTTCTCTATTGAGGACCTTCTTCTTTTGCTTTTCTGGTAAAGGCAAGGCGTGTTGACAATTGCTTTTATAAATGCTCGGGCAGGGCAACCTTTCTGATGGTGCAAAACGCACGCTGTGTAGCTCTCCACTCTCTCTTCACCTCTGCTTGCGTTGTTCGGCAATTTACCCTGGATTCCGAGGACTCCCTCCCTGGACAGGAGAAGGAGAACAACCGTGCAAACCGCGGGCAGCCCTCCTCCAGCCCCTGACAGGCATAGCCTGAATTAGAACAGTTGGTATTTGTGAAGTCATCGACAAGCCCAATTTCTCACTCATTCAAGCTGTGAATCTTAATCACTGTGCAATCTCTAGATGTTTTATTAGGATGGATAAGAAAGTGCCAATCTTAAAATCTATGTCTATTGGTGATGTTCTCAGTGGTCGCTTCCACCAAAAGTGTGTGTTATTTAATATATATTTTAAATCAATAGAAGTCAGTGTGCTTCTTTTCCCCCTTTCCCAGTATTTTATTTTTCATATGCTTAATTTTAAAATGGTGACATTAAAAATCGATACTCCTTTTTACATTGTGGAATGCACACACCGTCACACACATTACACTGCAGAAAAAATCTGACATGTGACTGAACACACTGGCCATTACCCAAGACTAACACTGTCCCTCCCAGGGAAGAGAAGCAAACATGTCAACCTGCACCGGTTGCTCCACTTCTCCAGGCAAACTGACAAATTAAAGCTAAAAAAATATTTCTATGGAATCTGAAGTTAATGCAGTCAGTCACTTGCAATGTGAACAAACTGGACAACAGAAGACGGGGCCACTAGCCTGCCACTCTTCTGGTCTCTACAAGCAGAAGGAGAAGCCAGGTGCCTAAATGTCTTTGTAGATTCAGAGGATGTGGAAATTAAACTCAAGACATAGCGATCATCTTTCTCCCTGAAGGAAAGCTGCAGTCAGTCAAAACCAACCCTTTAGGAATAATATACATCCGGCCTAGGGACAGTCCCTGCCTACTCCAGAGTCTAGTCCAGGATGGGGACAATCCATACCTACTCCAGAGTCTAGTCCAGGATGGGGACAGTCCCTGCCTACTCCAGAGTCTAGTCCAGGATGGGGACAGTCCCTGCTTACTCCAGAGTCTAGTCCAGGATGGGGACAATCCATGCCTACTCCAGAGTCTAGTCCAGAATGGGGACAATCCATGCCTACTCCAGAGTCTAGTCCAGGATGGGGACAATCCATGCCTACTCCAGAGTCTAGTCCAGAATGGGGACAATCCCTCTCTATTCCAGAATCTAGTCCAGACAGGGGACAGTCTCTGCGTACTCCAGAGTCTAGTCCAGACAGGGGGACAGTCCCTGTCTACTCCAGAGTCTAGTTCAGAAAGTGCTGAGTGGGGATAAAATGTCCACTCTGAAATATCCTCAACCTGCAGGGAAAGATTTATATAAAGCAGCTCGATGTTTCAGGCATGGAAACAGAGTGGGGGCAGAGAGCCTTCGAGTTTAATGAGATATAAAGACACAGACTAGAAAAAGAGAATTCTCCAAGGAAGCTTTAACAGCAAAGGCGGGTTTTGCCCTGCAAACCCTCTGGAGCTCGGTCCCTGCAATTCTGCAGCTCATGCTGCCCTCTTGTGCCCAATGTCCAGAGTCACCAGGCTCCCTGCAAGGAGAATTCCCATGGCTTCGTTTGTTAACGCTCTCGACCCGGAATTTGTGTGACCCTGATTATTAAGATCTTCTTGAACAAAAGTGCTAAGATAGGAGAGAAATTTTGATGAGGGAGAAGGAGACGGAAAGCAAATTGGAAAGTGACTATAAACACCATTCAGCTCGCCTTCCAATTCAGATGAGAGAAAGAGGGGGAGCGCAGCCGAGATCTGAGGTTCTGTCACAGACACACAAGCCATCACCAAACCCCCTGAAGGAGAAGAGGGCAGAAAACAAAGAGGGTTGAGAAGACTGAGGGAAACTAAAGAGGAAGAAGGGAAGTTGGCTCTCGGCCATCTAAGGTCATAGATTCTGTCTTGCTTCAAAATTGATCCTAATTATGAGCTTAAGATTTATCAGATTATGAGTAAACACTCAGGGGCCATTTTATATAATCTCATCGTGACTAACTTCGCATACTCATACATGGATTCTACAGAGAGAATAACTTCACATCTTAGGCACTCAGGTGTGAGCTTGGCCATCAGCCATGCGGGATGGTGAAGTTAGTCTTGACCATAGTTTCATGGAGAAGAAACCTATCCCTTCAGGTCTGGCCCACTCTCTCCTTCCAATGCCAGTCTGACACTTGGGATGAAGGCTCTGAGGCCAGTGTTGCGGACTCCATGGATGGCCTGGGTCTCTGGACAAGTACAGAGGTTACCCAGAAATCAGCACCAGAGAGAGGCCAAGAGCTAACACTCCCGGGAGAGCAAGGCAAACCCATGACAGAAGGAACAAGATACTTTTGACCTCCAGAATATCCTCTCTGGGATTCTGACACAAGGGGCAGCCAGAGCCAGAGAAGGGATGGAAGGTTCAGCTCTCAGGGACAAGCTAGATTTGAGACACAGCAGACAGTGGTGACGGGATTCTGCAGGCTCCACCTGAAGTTTCTGTACCAATGGACTCCCGTGTCTAACTTATTGGATACTATATGCTGGCAAAAATCCATAGCCATTGTAGAATGTGCAAAATATTGTTCAAATGAGAACTGACATCTTAAAAAGTATTTTGATTTTCTTTTTAAGCTCTCCACTAAAGAGGTAAATAACTCGTATTAACATTTGGGGCAAGCAAGGTCCATCTTGTGGGGTTTGTTTGGGCTCTGTTTCCACTGAAGGAAGAAAGTCCTGCTAATAGACACAGCAGGGAGAAGCAAGATGAACGCCTCTGACGTAATGTAAGATTAGTTACCCAAGATTTAGACTGGGCCCTAAGCCCCTCAATAAATAATAGCAGGGCCAGGAAAAGCCTATGGGTCTCAACCATGAACATGAAGAGCCTGGTGAGCAGGAGCGGGAGGACAGATGGACAGCAGAGCACAGCTTGCTAGGCGTTCCATGTCTGTGCAGCTCTCTAGCTAACTAGCGGAGCAGCCGCGATGCTCACAGCACCAAACCCTACGGCTACCTCTGAGCGCAGCTCCGGCCAGACTACATGTGGCATCTGGGGTTCATTACTCTTTGGGCTCCACCTCGTGCCCAGTCTAGATAGCATTTGTGGGATTAGTGCACACGCAGTACCTTCCAGTCTGGTCTTACGTAATCCTCACGACAATCATATAAAGCAGAAAGGGTCAGAATACCAATTCTGACCCCACAGGTAAGAAAACTGATCCCCAGGGCCACCGTCCCTGCCCCTCACAGTCTCTCTCTGGGAACTGATGGTAGATAGCTGGGCACCATTCAAGCTCTGAATACCACTCACCCGCTTAAATCTCAGTTTCTGTAAGATGGGTAAGAATATTGTCCCATTTCACACATGAGCATCGTCCCAGCTGTAACCGGTGGTTCTCAGTATCAAGGCGGCCACTAGCGCCATGGCCCACGCTTTTAACCAAGGCATCTAACTCTGGAAATTATTGTCTGATACTATCCAAACGCTTTGCTCTGGGTCCAGCAGCTAGTTACCGCCCAGTGCGTCCTCTATGCTCCTTCCAGGCCACGCAACTCCACAACGGGTCCCGTTAATTATGGCCTGCATAAACAGAGCTGCCCCAGGCCTCACCACTGACCCCCAGATGACCAGGGTCTGTGGTGACAGCTAACACTTCCTAGCAATTCGGCCGGAGGAGGCACCTGCAGACGCAGAGTGGATCAGAGGACCTTTGTGCGGGGCCTCCATCCATTCATGGGAAGGCACTGAGAATGGGGATCTCTTTAGCACGAAGGCCGTCATACAACCAGAGCCGAGAGTTAAGAGAGTCACTGGTGATGGCAAAACAACAAACGACAAAGGAGGAAAGCAGGCTTTCTGTTGTTGGCTTTGTTGGTTTTAAAAACAGAATCAAATTGGGATGCAATGGTCACTCCAGAATCCCAGCACACGTAAGGAAGAAGCAACAGAGCTATCACCAGTTCAGGGTTAGCCTGGTCTACATAGTGACTCCCAATCTAGCCAGGGCTACAGTAGCAAGACACTATCTCACAATACTAAATAAATAATATATCTATATTATATTATATAATAATAAGTGAGATAAAATACAGAGTTAAAAACTTTTACTGGGAGTGATCACATTTAGATATATCTTCAATATCAGTCAGGTCAACCTCAGAGTCACGTCATCATACTTCAAGAAATGAACGATGCTCCCAAGAAAAGAAGCAAGTACACAGCCCGCGTCTCCTGCTCAGAGAGGGCTCCTCCTAACGAGACCCTTCCTGAAGGTGGTACAGGCCAACGTTGTGTGGACACAGTAGGTGTCTTAGCCACTCTGCAAATACATCCTACCTGCCTGCAAGGTAAGCAGCGAGCCCCGTGAGCCACGTGACAGTGGGGTTCACAACTCATTCTGCAAACTGAACGTCGATGTGTGGTTGCACACCTAGACACAACTAAGTTGTGTAGATAACTCTACCCAACTGATACGAAGATTTCCTATTGTGGGAGAGAAATATCGGGGAGACAAGGAATAAACATGCAGGGTTTTTCTCTCAACCTCGCTCCCTTTTCAAAGACCGAAACATCCTCAGATCTTCAATGCATCAACAAGACATTTACTGGGGAACTTGCATCTGACTCACCTATTGGGTTCCTATCGAAGAACAAGACCGGAGCTTTCAGGATGGACTCAAACATCCTGTTGTGCAAAGTCTGGGAAGCCTTTACAAGAACATAGAAGACCAATAGTGATCTCGCGATGCCAAAAAGGACCGTAATGGCAGTTAAACCTGAAATAAAGAGAAGTCAGAGAAAACGGGGTCTTTACATTGCTCCACTAATGTAGGTTGGATAGGCTATTCGGATATCACTTATTAATTACATAAACATCTAGGTTCTACCTAAGTATAAAGTATTTATAAGATACGCTGACAAAAATTTAAATTTTTTTTCTCAATAAATGGAAAATACGTATGTGGGGTGGATAAAGTATAGACATCAGGGTTTCATAAATACATTGCATGCTCTCATAAAAACTCAGGAGAAGGTTAATCACTGGAAAGCTGTCCTTTCTGTCTCCATATCCAGCGATTATTTATAAGACCCATAACCTAACACTGTAGGGTTTCGATAATACCAACTTGTAATACTAATGGGGAAGAAATTCACCTTTTCCCTGTAGTGAATGCCCACGCAGCTTTAAGGAATTTGAAAATACCACATTAAGTGGCATATGGAAAAACTTAAATGGTTGAATCGTGAGAAAATATAAATCAATGTTAAGATAGTTACATAAGCACCTAATCACCATGTGTCCCATATAAATGTCACACATTTTAAATGAGCACCATATAAACTCTATGTTTCATAAAGGCACATTCGGATAGCCGCTCAGCACAGAGATCGCTGGGGTGGGCTGTGTGCTGCTGGGGACGGAAGATCTTTACACATGAGGCGAGCATCCTTCCACCGAACCTCAGCCCTACCCTCTGTTCTCCCGGTATCTATTAGCTTTCGCTCACACTGCTGCCCAGTATGGACGAACTGATAAGGTAAAGAGTTTGCCGTGTAACAACGCCGTGTTTTTATCTGACCTCTGAAAGCTGATGAGTTCTGAAACTCTACACACGGGCATCATCCTTAGCCTTCCAGCCTACTTGAATAGATAATGGACCTATTTCCCGTTAGGTCCTGCATAGTCCAGGGTTTGGGATGGTAACCAGTCAATGGATTAAGTCAGTACCGAATCCCGGGGAGTGGGGCTCTATCAGAGATAATGCATCCCATCTGAGGAGAGCTGGGATGAGAGCTTCCTGTGGGAATGCCTGAAATTCCAGATGAGGATTTTTTATGAAGTGTGTAATCTACACATATTCCGGGGCAGCCTTGTGAAGACAGAGTGTGGTGAGGAGAGGACTCTGGCCAACCACATGTTAAATTAATCACACAGCTGGAGACAGGATACCATTGCTGATCTCACTGTAGGAAAGTGAAGGAGCCCTCATTCCTAGACACTGGGCTGCTCTCTGCTTAGCCTCCCCCTTCGGTAATTGGTGAGGCCCCAGAGATGAGCGGTGTGCTGACGGGAACTCTGCACACCTGCGAGGGGATAATGCTTTTATTTGGGGGCCTTGCTGTCAGAGGATTCCATCCAGGTTCAATAAAGGCCCGGGCTTACTTATGCAGACAGAACTGGAGCAATCCACAGCACAGGGTGCGGGTCCGTTTCTAATCCCCTGCCCATCCGTATAATGATAGAAGAGTTAGCTAGGGCAACCTATTAGAATAGACAATAGCCACAGAGTTCCAGTGGGTGCTCTTCTGAACGCTCAATCCTAGTTTAACTTTCAAAATCCAGTATAGAGCAAATTAAGAGTCTTCATTCAACCTCTTCTGGTAGATTTCAAAAAAAAAATAATAATTATTCTAATTAATTCACAGAGTAAATGCGACTGAGCCTCCTAATCTGTTAAGACGCTGCTGAATTACTCCTAGGAGCTCTGCTAGCTCACACAGGCTCACTGTAAGCACCTCGGGCTCCCAGATAATAGACCCAATGGCTAAACTTTACCTGCGTAAATTCCTAAGTACCAGTTAAGATCTAGGGTCTCGGTTACACTTCCATTCCCGTTCTCGGTGTTATTCAGCGCACTCTGCTGGTTTGCCCTACGGACAGAATGTGGAAGGAAAAGGCGATTAGGTAAACATACAACAAAAGGAATCTCAGTTAGAGAGAAAAGTCTTGTGCGAGAAAATGAGTCTCAGTTCACACAGTCCTGTGAACCTGCCTTTTAAACTTCAGTTTGAATTGGGCTAGAGAGATGGGTCCATAATTCAGAGCACTTGCTGCTCTTCCAGAAGGCCTGGGTTTGAGTCCCAGCACCCACATGGTGGCTCACAGTTGTTTGTAATTCTGGTTCCAGGATCTGATGCCCTCTACTGGCCTCTCCGGCCACAAGCCACAAACATGGCACACAGATACATATGCAAGCAAAACACTCATCTACATAAACTAAAATAAAGGTGCCGCCTCTAATACCAGCACCCGAGAGGCAGAGGCAGGCGGATCTCTGTGAGTCTGAGGTCAGCCTGGTCTACAGAGTGAGTTCCAAGATGGCCAGGACTACACAGGAAAACCCTGTCTTGAAAAACAAAACAAAATCAATCTGAAGCTTGACAGTCAGTTCCCAGCACGCAGCTGAGGACCAGATGTGGTGAAGACCTCTGCAGGTCACACTTCACTCTTTCTCTCCAGGAGACTAAGCTTAGACCAGAAGGCCCAACAAGCCCACCTCTCCCTAAAACCTGTGGAAAAATGGAGCTCCCGCTGGATCTCAAAGTCGTTAATTCAGCATGAGCCACTCACCAGTAGGAAAGCCACCAGTCCTGAAGGACGTAGAAAACCTGCAGAGGGAAGCGAAATATAACATCGGCACGGCTTCCAACTTGAAATTGCTAAGGTGTGGAGATACAGAGGGGATTTCCAGAGAACCAGGACGATTCCAGCAAGCATGGGTCAATGCCAAATCCCACTTCCCAGACAAGATGTCATGGTCAAGATCTTACAAGGTAACCCCAATTTTTTTCTACGCATTTTCAACTCCAGTTAGCGTCCTTATGTTGCTCCCCACTGACAACATACCTCAGTGTAAATCCCCGAGAGAATGGCAAAATGTGACAATCACGCAAAAATGTATGTGTGCGACTACCACACTGAGGGCACAACCTCATTATGTACCTGCGCCGCCATGTTCAGCAGAATGAGGAAAACGATGAAAAACCAAGATGCACCCGCAGCGAAGTAATTCTTGTAGGCCTTGAAGCCAACTTTCCCTTCTGAACGGCTCTCCTCGGGCTGCGCTGCCTGTGTGTTTTCTGTCTGTGAAGGGAGAGGTGTTGGTAAGCAAAGAGTCACACAAAACGTCTTCAAAAATTGACTGTTGACGAAGCTCGGGAAAACAGGTAAACGATTTGTGGCTGGCAGGAATCAGAAATGGTAATTCTTCCCTTGCACACACCTACCCAGTCTGGCAAAGCGTCCAGCCAGGACTCAGTCTCCCACTTCCAGGAGCACTTGCTCATTGCGGCATGGCTCTGCGTGAGCACGGCGGCATGATTTCCAGCACACGCCTAACGCCCACACCCAAAGCAATCACAAAACGATGAGGACTAAACCATCACTCATCAACGGAAGAGAACAGGGTGGAAGCGGGGGTGCAGATCTGCACGGGTGCGCACTGAACACATGCAAGGCTCTGAATCCAACTGCAGCATGAAATCACCAAGAATAACCAAGCGGCTCACACTGCTAGCCAAACACAGGAACTGAGAAGAAACCTCTACAAGAGAGGGAGGAGGGCATATCCTTTTATATCAGAATTATCCAGGCTCCTAGGTATGGAGAATGAGGATTTGGATAGCAGAGACGATAGTCAGACCTGGCCTGCTTGAGTTCCACAATTGCACATTGAAATTATTCAGAGGGAAAAAAATCGTCATCTGTACTGGAAATGTATGGACACTTTTTTTTTTTGCCACTGTTCCTTAGGCTATCATGTATCAAGTGTTTATATAGCATTTATATTGAATTGGAAATTGTAAGTAATCCAGAGACGGCTTAAAATATACAGAAGCACACCGGCTATGTGCACACATGACACTCTTACACAGGCAATCTACAGAAGCACACCGGCTATGTGCACACATGACACTCTTACATAGGCAACTTGAACTCCCAAAGGTCTTAGACCCAATCCCACCCATGCCAGCTCCAAGGATGACTTTCTGTCTAACGGAGCAGTGGTGTGGATTGCTTGAAAGGCTTTCAATATGGGAGAGCGTCACCTGGGCCTATGCTGGCCATGGGGCACTCAGTGAGGAATAAGATGTGGCCCTCGGGCTAGACTAAGGGAGAAATGGAAGGAACTGACCTAAAAGGGTCACGTGCTAAGGCTACCAGATCTGTGTCCCTCTTGACTAACAAAAGCATCTGAAATGGAGCAGGCTACTCATGTCACCCACCTACACTGTGAACGTCCAGCAAGTAACAAAAAGGACCTGATGTGATGCACCCATGGCTAGAGTCTAAGGCGGCCGTTCTCAACCTGTGGGTCTCGACCCTTTTGGGGATCAAATGACCCTTTCACAGGACAAGCCTAAGTCTATCAGAAAACACATATATCTACATTACAATTCCTAACAGTACCAACATTACAGTTATGAAGTAGTAATTGGGGGTCACACCACGAGCCACAAGGTCTGTAAGAGAAAAGGAACATATAACCCAAGACGGACTCACATCTTGGCCCTCCGGAGCCCCATCTTTCAGGGAGGGTCTGGACGATTGCTGGGACCAAATGGAGGACTCGGAGAAGGTCCGCTTCCTGAGGGTGGGGGTTCCTGAAGCTGGGGAGTGCTCTCCTTCCTCATTCTCCTTCTTTAAAAGGGAGCCGAAGTCTATGCCGGACTTGAGAAACTCGGTGTACGTCCCCTTCTGCACCATTTGTCCCTGAAACAAAAGGAATTTCAGAGGCGGGAATTCACACTTCATGTTCATGGTGCTAATCTCACCAAACCACAGCCTACGGGCCCCGAGCTACAGCTGCCCTTGGGTCTGGAATCCTGGTCGGCAAGAAGGGAGCGACGCAGCTTGCCTCCTAAGTGAGAATCCTGCCTCCTGCCAAATTCTAGGTGCCTGGACCAATGTGCCATTGTGCCTTACAACCCAAATACCATGGACAGTGAAGGAAGCAAACACTGTAGATGATGGGAGAGCCCACAGGGTCTTTTATGACAACAAAGAGATGACTCACGCAGTGGGAAATTTGATTGACAGGGAGGTGCATGAGCAACTCCACCTACATAGGACACACTCACCCAGCCTCAGCTGACCACCTGCCCCCCCCCCCGCCGCCAAGCAAGACTTAAGCCAATATCATGGTCTTAGACTAAACCGTGCCCCCAAATTCAAGACCATTACTGGGGATTCACCAATCCACAGCACATCTACTTGGGGGTTCTCTTCCTGACCACAGTTAGAGGAAATAATGTGCAAATATCTTCACGATGTCCTACCCCATGAGGTGAACCCCAAATGATTTATTAATACTTAGGGAAGTAGCTCTGAGGGGAGGATGGCTCAGGTTAGAGGAAAATGGCCCTGGACCCTACCCAATCCCTGTCCTTCTCCAGCCCAACACCAATCAAAGTGGTCCACTGATGAAAATCCCAGTGCCTTTGGGCTTTTACAAGCCTGGTAACTTAAGGATTGGAAGGTTATTCCTGGAACGCTGTGTCTTATTGCACTTAGGGGGTAAGATTTGTTCCCACACATTTTAATGCAATCACACCCTTCCTGTCAGTAAAATACACACAGAAACTACTGCTGACAGAGGGAACAGTTCCTAAGACAAGCTGTAAGAATCCAGGGAGCAGCCTGAAGGGGCAGCCATCCTCTCCGCTCTTAGAGAAGGTCAGACAAATAATCAGAGCGGTTCTCAGTTTCTCTACCTGCTAGCAGGTGAATGAATTGTTGACTACTAAAAATAAAACTCAAAATACGCAGGAGGCAGGATCGCCAAAGCAGCGGCCATGTGGGGACAGGTGACAAAACCCTTCTACACCTAGTGACTCTGCAGGCAGAATATTCAGCTCTGTGCACATGAAATTAATTGTTTTCCAGCTTGAGGAATCCGGGCGCCCATTCCCAGGGGGCCCAGGAGACAGCTGACACTCTCAGTTGTTGCTAAGGGGATAGTCACCCTGCCTTATATAATCGTTGTGGTGAGAATTTGCTCCCTGGAACTCTGACTGACAGCTCCCTCACCTCTCTTTGGCAGCCACAGTAAGTACCAAGGAAGCACTAAAGGACTCTACTATCATCACATGGCCGGTTTCCATAGCAACGTGTAATTTGCATCTGAGAATAACTGCATGCAAATATTGCGAACTCTGGCTAACATTCACTGGTCAGTTCCATCTCTGGCCAAGAGTGATGTGGGAGGTCCTTCTGTATATGTGTTGCTTTGATTGGTTATTGAATAAAGCTACTTTGGCCTATGGTGAGGCAGAATATAGCCAGGCTGGAAGGGATAGAGAGAAAGGGTAGGCGGAGTCAGAGAGATGCCATGTAGCTGCTGAAAGTGATAGACATCAGAACTTTATTGGTAGGTCACTGCCTCATGGTAATACACAAATTATTAGATATGAATTAAGATGTAAGAGCTTCCTGGGAATATGCCTGCATCATCACTGGCCAAATAGTGTCGTAATTAATAAAATTTCTGTGTGATTATTCGGGTCTGGACAGCTGGAAATCGAACGAGTAGTCTCCTATGCGACAAGAGACTACAGAAGAATCTTATGGTTTGGATGCGGCTTAATTATTTGTGTTACCACTGTGTGATGAAAGGCTTGGTCCCTGGGGTGGCACTGCCGGGAGGTTCTGGAACCTTTGGGAGGCGGGGTCTGGTAGAAAGCCCTCAATCCAGAATGGACTGGGAAGCCTCAGTCTCTCTGGAGTTGACGCTCAGTGTGTGAGCGCCTCCTGGTGCCTTTCTGCCAGTGCTGCATCTGGAAGGGCCTTTCAGAAGGGAGCCCTGAAGGCACTGCGTCCTTGACCCTCTCCCCTTAGAGCTCAGGGAACCTGCAGGAGAGGAGATGGAAGGAGTGGAAGAACCAGAGGGGATGGAGGACACAGGAGAGCAAGCTCTGAACCAACTAAGCGGGGCTCAGGTGAGTTCACAGAGACTAAAGCAGCAAGCACAGGGCCTGCACGGGTCTGCACCAGGTCCTCTGTGTATATATTACAGCTTCCATTCTCCTGAGTGTGAGAACGAGCCTGCTCCTGAGCTCGTGTCCTTCTCTGGACTAGCCTTGTCCAGCCTGGATGCCATGGCTTTTGCTTTACTATATTTCATTCTGTTATGTTTTGCTGGTGTCTCCTAGAGGGCTGTTCTGTTCTAAGGAGAGACAGAAAGGGAATGGGTCTAGATGGGAGAGGGGAGGTGGGGAGGAACTGAGAGGGGCAAGCGGAGGCAAAACTGTAAAAAGGATATATTGTACAAGAAAAAAAAATTCATTTTCAATAAAAGGGGGAAATCACATGACCTGTCTTAGGTCTTCCACTGCGGCTAACTCAACGCTGAATAAAATTGATGAAGTAATAAACACATCAAGGAGCTAAAAGGTTGTTTTCTGTCCATGATGAAGAGTTTGTCTCAGACCTCCCCACTGCAAAAGATAAGCACCAAGTCACCAATGCAAACATGCAGGGTATGGGCGTGGGGGGGATACCTCAGGAAAACACCGGGAACCTTGAAAATCCCTTGCTAATTTTAATCTCAACAAGGTGGTGTTTTGTCATAGGCTAAGTTGTACCTCAAGACACTCCAGCTCTGAATTCCAGTAATGAATTAAAAAACAGGACCTTTGCAGATGCCATCAAGTTAAAGTGAGGTCACACTAGAGCAGGGTAGAGTCATGAGAAGACAGACAGACAGACGTTGGCCGACCGTACTGACTGCCAAGGACGGCCAAGGGCTGCCGGAAGGAGACCAGGGGTTGAAAAGAAGCAAGGAAGAGATTGTCCCAGAGCTTTGGGGCCAGCTCAGTCCCACCAGGGCACAGCAGAGCAGCGAGACAGCACTTCCCAGCATCACTGGCCGTCAGCTCTCGTTACTCTGTCCTAGCAGCCCTCGCACACAGACCTGCTGACTTAAGCGCATTTCTCTGCCTGCTGAACTAGACAACTGACTTCTAATTGCCTCTACCATAGCCCCCGATTATCCTGGTGGCAGCAGCATTGGAGGTGGGATACAAAATCCATCTCAGTCCAAGGCCAGTGTGCTGCTGGGTTCTGATCCCATCTCCCTCCAGGCCCCTAGATCATTCAGCACTGACATGTCACCATGTTGTTCCTCCAAACATCATGCCTCAGGTATCCCTCTTCCAGGTAAAAGCACGGTCACCATCTTCCTGTCATTGTCCCACAAGCCCCATCACACCTATTCTGACCAGAAGGGAGGCCACAGAGTGGAGAGGTTTCACCTTGCATATTACTGTGAATAGGAAGCCTAATCCCAAAGGACTTGGGTAGAGGCACCATCAAGTGGTCATCGTAACTAGGCAGCTCTGAGCAGAGGATGCTCGGCCATTCACTATTTTTGTGAATGAAAGGTACTCTTTAGGCAAAAAGATAGATGGAAGGATGACTTAATATAAAAAATTATCCAAATTATCTTCAGTACCCGTAGGTCATGTAGAAAATGAAACAAAAATGTCTAAGAAAATAGCATCATCATTTTCGTCATTGATCTCACTAGAGCATCTTACAAATTTGAGGGAGCAATTTTATCATCTGGAAGAGGACCGTGGCTTAGAATGGAAGTGACATGTCTGCTTTCTGGCGGGCTTTCTGTTGTTATTACTTGCTTGCTTGTCTGTTTGTTTGTGGGTCTCATGGGTCCCCATCTAGCCCTGAACTTGAGCTTCTGATTCTTCTGCCTCTGCCTCGAGGGCTGGGACTATGGGCCAGCACACCCACTCCACGGAGAGCTGGGAATGACTCTCTACCAATGGAGTCACATCGCCAGCCCTCAGAGTGGTATTTCTAAAAAGTCCTTCCGATATCCTCAAGGATGCGAATCTCAACTCTAAGAAATGAATGTAAAACTGGGGGAGGGAAGGCAGCTCCTCAAGTCCATGGAGAGCGGCCTGATGGGAACCCCGCATCCCGCTTTCAACCTGAGGTTCTAGCTGGTTCTGTGGACAACGACGTTGTTCACACTCTCAACTTGCCTTTGAGACACCCATAACCTTGCTCTTGAGAGGTCTTCACTTACTTCTCAAGCGCTCTGCTTTCTCTGAACCCTGCTGCGTAAAATCTGTATTAAAATCTCTTAGCGACCGCCAACCCTGCTTTTAAAGAGGCAATGACTTACATCTTTCAATATCAGGATGTGGCTGGCAGCTTTTAGGTACTGCAGCTGATGAGTCACTAAAATGGTGACCTTCTCGTGCAGGGTCTGACAGATGCACCTACAGACGTAAACACCCCCAGAGAAGAAAACACATTAGCAGGGGCTCTCCAAACCGCAAAACCAAGAGTTTGAAGCCGTAACGACATAAAGGCAACATAGCAACGACACATGCTTTAAAGGAGGTATAAATACAATTTAAACACGAGCTAAAGAGGAGGGTTAGCACTGAAGGCTGGGCGCTGCTCTTGCAGAGGAACCAAGTCTGGTTCTCAGCACCCCCGCTGGGCAGCTCACAACAGCCTTAACTCCAACTCCAGAAGATCGAGGTCCTTTTCAGGACTCTGAGGGCACCTACATACCCACACATAGATACCCACACATAACTGAAAAGTAAATAAAAATGAATCTTAAAACTTAAATACAAATATAAATTAATAATAGTGACTAAGTATTCAAATCCACTAGCAGCACCTGAGCCTACCTATGACACTTTGAAAAGTAGCCAGAAGAAGAGGCTGTGGCTGCTCATTTTTCTTCTAAAACTTAGCTTAACAATTATGTATATTTACATATTATATGGCAAAAAATAAAATTTGTGTATACTTATATAATAAATGCAGTTGGACAGTACTAATATTACAAAACATGAATAAAATTCTAATTACCTCATTGTGATATAGGAATCCTAAAGAAACACACTTATATCACATAAGGAGAAAGACGGGTACTTTTCTTAGATGTCTGCTCAGGGGACTGCTTCTGACGTACACATTAATTAATATTATTAGGGGCTAAGGCTATCACTCAGATGGCGGAGAGCACGCAGAGTGTGTACAAAGTCCTGGGCTTGAACTACTGGTGGTGCTTGCCCACAGTCCTTGTACTCAGGAGCTGGAGACGGTAGCCTAGTTCAAGAATATCCTCAACCATATAGTAAGCTTGTGTGGCCAGTCTGGGCCACATGAGACCATCTCAAAACTGCAACAAAACTCAAGAGGAAGAATGAAAACCAAGTAAATGAATAGCCTTAGAGCCACATGAGACCATCTCAAAACTGCAACAAAACTCAAGAGGAAGAATGAAAACCAAGTAAATAAACAGCCTTAGAACCTCAGTTACCTCTACTAACGGACACTTGCAATCTCTCTTCCTAAATAACCATGGGTAGAAAAGCGAATGAGGAGCCCCCGCAGCCTCCATAACAATCCTACTCCCCATGCTGGGAGCCAATATTCTTCTCTCAGAACTAACAATTTCCAACACTTAAAAGGAGAGAAGTCAATGACCTTTAAGGTTTAGACTGCTCCAAGTGCATCCAGATTCTCACTGCAGACCCAGGAGAACTCAGCCTTAGCATATGCATGGGGAAGGGGAAGCTGGCTAAGGGCCACCATACATGGAGCTCTGCCTACAGCCTGGATTCCCAAGTCTTCACACAGAGCAACCGGCAGGGCTGTAGGCCACAGGCTAGCGAGTGAGGTTGTCAGAGAGAGGCTGTCATGGAGAGACATATAATCGAGCCCTTCAAATCCGTGTGTGTGTGTGTGTGTGTGTGTGTGTGTGTGTGCTGTGATAGCAATGAAAAAGAAAGAAGCCATGATTTTAATAGAGAGTTGGGAATTGGAGGGAAGAAAGGGAGGGGGGAAGTGACATAATTATATTTTAATTTTTTAAAAAAGTCAAAAATTACAAATAACAAAGAAACTAAAGGTACTTATCTGAGAAAGACAGAGACAGATACAGGGGAAGGTCCAGACCACAACCACAGAGGTACAAAAAAATGTCAGCTCTACCCTCCATCTTTCCCTAAGCCTTCGCCATCTGCTTAAAGGTGCCTTTAGAACTGGGCTATTACCAGAACTAAGACACCCGCCCCATGCAGAAACCACACGCTTTCCATGAAGGATTACTTTTCCACCCTCTGGCAGTCTTAATGTGGCTTATTTCTTACCGACATCTCTCGACCTGCAGCGTTTGCGCTTCAGCTGAGCTGTTCCTTCACTGGAGCCAGCTGCCCCATCCCTTTGTGTGACTGCCTCTAGGAGGCGCTAACATTCAGTCCTGGGTGCTACTGCACCTACAAGGGCAAAGCCGGAGGTTTCAAATGCACCAACAACTTCCACCACAAACAAGAGAACTTAGAATATATGTTTTCCCTAAGTTAGGTGGCTTTTTTCCCCAAAATGTCTACAGAAATATTCATTAAATTTTTAAAAAGTAAGACTTTTTAAAGTCGGTTTGTGTATATTGTATGTGTGCATGTGTGTGTGTGCATGTGTGTATGTATATATATATGTGTGTGTGTGTATGTGTGTGTGTGTGTGAATATATCTACACACATACACATAATCTTTGGCATATTTCCTAGATTGGTCAAAAAATACTAAACTCAATGAATCCTCCTGCCTCCACCTTACTAAAACTATGCAGACACACGCCTCTGGGCCTTCCTGTGCCACACTGATGCGGATGGGCCCATCATCTAATTCTGTTCCCATACAAGAACCTCAGGGAGCAACCAAACCACGGCAGCCCCGCGTGTCCGAGGGAACATTTCAGGGACACAAACAGGAAAGACAGAGTCAGTAAGTACTTGGACTCATTTAGTTGAAGGCTTTTGTCTTTCCGCACACTCCCACACTGGAAATCCGTCACCGGGTGACGGTGTGAAGAGGTGGGGCTTTCTCACTGGAAATCCGTCACCGGGTGACGGTGTGAAGAGGCGGGGCTTTCTCACTGGAAATCCGTCACCAGGTGACGGTGTGAAGAGATGGGGCTTTCTCACTGGAAATACGTCACCGGGTGACGGTGTGAAGAGGCGGGGCTCTCTCACTGCCGTCACGGAAAGGACCAGCGTTGTCCCTTGTAAAGGAGAACCAGTGGGTGTGCCCAGGAGTCACCAAGTCCTCAAGAGACATCACATCTGCTACCGTCTCATCTCGGGCTTCCAGCCTCCACGAGATGAGAAACACCTCTCTGTTGTTTACAGATTTTAGGTTATGGAATTCTGCCACAGTAGCCTGCGCAAACTAAGAAATACATAAACTAAGACGAGGAGGTAGGCAGCAGCGTGGGAGATCTAATTAGGAGAGCCCTGCACAGATCACGGGAGAGGCAGGCATCTGCAGTTGAGACTTTCTAAAATGCAGAATCCACAGCTACATCAGGCTGGCATCGGTCGGGAGACCCCAGCCTTCTGTTTCCCATGTTTGTAACATATATAGTTGTAAAACCCGCAAATCTTAATAACCTTGGATGTATATCCGTGATTGAAATAAAACTGCTAATGGCAAACAGAAGAGTGGCTCGTTCCCGTTTAATACAAAGCACTCCACGTTTCTCAGCTCCGACGCGGCCGCCATCTTTCACAGCATATTGTTCAATCCAATTTTCTAACTCGTTGAGAGCATTCTCCAGCTGCTGCTGAGTGATTTCCTAAATTGCATTCGTGCTTCCTGCTCCAAGTTCCCCCAAAGAATGTGGTTCTGATTAGCAAGCAACGATTCTAACAAGCTTGCTTCTATCGAGGGTCTATCCAAAGCCATTAAACATTAAAGGTGCAAGCAGACTTTATAAACACCCATGCTCAAAGGGACGCTTGGGGGGGGGCACCTCTGTGATCTGCATACCGATACCAAGCAATTAAAATGCCTCCCTCTCTCCTCCCGAGAGCCTCCGCTACAGCTTCCCACCTCTGGAAGTATGGGAACTTCATCTGGAGTACTGGGGAACTTGAGTGGATCCTTCAAGGCTCACCAAAGTGACAAAGGGTTGATTCTGCCCAGAGCAAAATCCATCAAGTCACAATCAAGGGTCACAGGAAAGGAGGGTCGGATCAAAGAGCTGGGTCAGAGCCAAGTGCCAGCCGCTCTTACTTTCTGTGCTCTGAAATGCTCAACTCACTACCACGCATGTGTTTTTGTTTGTATCGTAGTAAAATTCACATGCCGTAAAAGTCACCACCATGGCCACTTTTAAAAGTGTCTTATTCGCAGCATGAAGTACGTTCACACTGCTGTCCAGCCCACCACCACCCACAGCCAGAATGCTTTCATATCCACAAAAGGCGACACATTTGTGTCCCCTGCGGATGTGGGGGCGGTCACTCCCCACCATCTGCCAAGCCCCAGAAGGCCACGCCCAGTAGATGGTCTTGTGTTCCAGTCCTAGAATCCAAAGCCTAGATGGGTGGTTTTCACTCTGCTGAGGGTCTGTTATAAACTGAACCCCACTTCCCTGAATTCATACCAAATTTACAAAAGGTCAACACCTAATGGTTTAGACAGAACCTCTAGAGCGAAAGCTAAGAGTAGCTATGAGGGTGGTCCTCAAACAACCTGATGGGTGTCCTCTGAAGAAGAGGGAACTTGGGAAAGATACCCAAGAAGGAAAAGACAGAAGATGGCCATTGACTTCCACTCTCCGTGGCTTAGTCTGGGAGAGTCACAGCAGACTCTAGCATTTTATTTTGATGCACAGGGATGAAGAAGGCAGAAAGTGCAGGCTAGCGATTCAGGGGCTCTAAACCTGCCATAAAACCTGCAGCTCCCCTTGAGGGAAAGGTGCCCACTTGCTGCTGTCATCTGGTGCCTTGCTTGTCCACACCTTTACACCTGTGTCATAAGTGCCCATTCTCAGAGTCCCCAAACCTCCCAGTCTACAGCTCAACATATATCACTGAGTCCTCTTCTGCAGGCCCTATGCGACCACTGAATCTCACTGCGAAGGTGGGGCTGGAGAGACGGCCAGTTAAGAGCGCTTGCAGAGGACCGGAGTTCGGGACTCAGAACCCATGTCAGGTGGCTCACAACCAGCTCCAACTCCAGTTCTAAAGGAACCCAGTCCCCTCCCTGGCCTCCTCCGGCACTGACACACACGTGGCACTCACTGACCAGACACATACACACACACACACACACACACACACACACACACACACACACACACACACACAAAATTGAAATAGATCTCATTTGCAAATTTTGGAGGAAAAAAGCCAACTCCCTAGTACCAAGCGGCCAAGCCCCTTCCTTCAATTTAAAAACACACATCTTTTTTTCTTCTTGGGGCCTGGGTCTTCTAGTCTCTTGGCTAAGAACTTCAAGGAGCTATAGAGAACAAATAAAGAGAGTGCCCTCTGATCTGAGACTCTACACACAGGCTCTGTGCATTTTGCCACACTAACGGCACCTTCCCTATTTCCCTACCTTGATCTTGGGCTTGTAAAATGTGTGATATGGAGGGGAAGAGAGAAGAGGTGCATTAATGAGAGTCTAGATGAAGCTGTAGAAATTATCTCACGGGGCCCAACTGGAAGGGTCCCTGAACACGGAGCTGACATAAGAGAGCACAAACTCACAGCTGGAAGAGGTGTTTTCCCACTTCCGCATCTACTGCGCTGAGTGGATCGTCGAGGAGGTAGATGTCGGCGTCTTGGTAGACTGCCCTGCAAGGCAAAGAGGGAAATCAGACCGCAGGGCACCTCCCTGGCCACTGTCTTAGGGATCGTGGCTCTCAGTCACTGGATGTTCATCCAAAGCACCCATGGAATTACTCAAAACCAGCACTCTGTAAGGTACTGACACAGTGAGCAGACGCTACACGCCCCGCCCCCCCCGCCCCCCCCCGCCCCCCCGCACACTTCCGTCAAGGCTCAGACGCAGGGCTGCTGGAAGACAAGTTACCGTGCCAAGTTCACCCGTGCTTTCTGCCCTCCGCTGAGCGTGGCTCCCCGGTCTCCTATCACAGTCAGATCTCCATCCTCCAGAAGCTGCAGGTCCTGCACGGAGACAGAGGGAAGACTCAGAGCTGCTCTTCCGCAATCATCTTACACACCTTGCAGCGGGACTTTAGGGGTGAGGCAAGGAGAACACACAGGACCCAAGGAATCTCTGTATTACACTTGCTATGAGGATTTAACTATTTCTAAGGTACCCAACTATGTTAAAAGGTATCTGCCAAGCGATGAGCAGAGATTCGCCATTGTCTGGACACAGCGACTCTGGCAGGGAAGGAAACAAGGTCCCTACAGCATCCATCATGGAGACTGACACTATGAAAAGCTGGCAAGGGTGTGCAAGACAAGTGTGAAGACGTGGGAAGGTAGCTGTCAGAGGGACTGGAGAGGGAAGGTCCATTTCCCACTGCATGGCCAGCCAGGGCTCAGACAGACAGAGTGGAGTGTGGAGTGAGCCCGCCAAACCTGGGCAAAAATAGATGGCATCAAAACAGAAAGGAATAACATATCGATCCCATGAGCTGACACATGTGGGTGTGGTCAAAGGCGCAGTGTTAAGAGATGATGCTGATGATGGGGAGGGGTCACAGGTTCACGCCTATGAAATTCAAGGGAGGGCATGATCTGCCTTATGAAGTGGGAGGAATTGCTAGAGGGCATGATCTGCCTCATGAAGTGGGAAGAATCGCTAGCTGAGGCAAGGTCGCGCCTAAGGAGCAGCTGAAGCATTCAGCGTGAGAACTGTGATGGAGTGGGAACAGTAACATCAGAGACATCAAGAAATTAATGGTAAAAGATTCCGGATTCGTGTGTCTCTGTGCGTGCACATGTGAGCATGTGTGCATACATACATGTGTGATCAAGAGCCAGTGAGAGGCTGGGTGGTGGCACACATCTTCAATCCCAGCACTCGAGAGGCAGAGGCAGGTGGATCTCTGTGAGTTCAAGGCCAGCCTGGTCTACAAGAGCTAGTTCCAGTACAGGCCCCAAAGCTACAGAGAAACCCAGTCTCAAAACAAAACAAAATGAAAAAAAAAAAAAAAGAGTCAGAGTGAGAACCAAAGGCACACACAGAGAGGGACAAATAAAGATAGTGATAGGAATGTAGGCACAGTGAATAAGAAAGACGAACACACAAGACTTTGAATATAAGAGAGCTATTATTCTGCAGTTAGTGCTCCTTCTTATGCAGTATATATATACAGGTATATTATATTATTTATACTATATTATGTTTGTTATGGAGCATATATGTATCCCATTACAATGTAACATATATGTATGTATTTACTACTTAATACAAGTCTAGTTTGTCACTGTGGCTTGACATCATTTATAGAACACATTCTCTCCTATCAACTGTAACCCAGCAGGCAGGAAGGTCCCACTGAAACATGAAATTATTTCCTTTCCACATCATCGTAAAACCTCCTGACCAACACAATCTGTGACATTTCAGCTACAGTTCAAATGAAACTGTACTTTCCTCAGAGAGCTGACTAAAGAGCCTTCAGCACCCAGCTCTGCGAGATCTGCCTGGCCTTTCCTACACAAAGAACAGACAGGTGTCCAGGACTCTGTGGCGAGCTCCTTCAGGCTACTACTAACCAGTTCTTACAGCCAACGCAAGAAACAGCATCTGTAGGAATTCGCCTTTTATCTACCTGCTAACTTAGATTTACCCATCAGGTATGTGCGGTTTTGATCAATCATCTTTGAGTTTTATTAAAATCATCATGCGTAACAAAAATTTCATTTTACTTTCTGGGAAGCTCAGTGTCAAGTCCGAGAACCTACTCTCTCCTGGAGACGTGTTGGAGTATTAAAAAAATATAAGTTGCTAAAACATGTTGTTTCCTTTAAAATGAATAAAGTATAAGTCAGGCAGAAGCTGCAGACTCTCTTCCTGGTTTATTCTCGGGTATGCCAGACTGACGATTGGAACTCGGGGTCCACAGACTGACTAGGACGGGGATCATGTCAAGCCATGTTGTTCTTGAATGCTGAATGGTGGTAGGGCCCAGTAAATTTTAAACACAATTTACAGACAAAACACAAGGGCTCCAGGATCCCCTAAAAAATACCATGGAGTGGAGACGGGGCCTCAAACGTTCCGACAGAAATGACTAACGACAGGTCACCCGGTGCGTGTGGTTAAAGCTGTGTGGAGGGTACGGTGAGGGCTCAACACGCTAACCCCTCCACTTCTGCAAATTTTTGCAATTGTTCAATGTTTTGTAAAAGTGAGGAATCAGGAGCTGGAAAGACGGCTCACTGGTGAGAAGCACTGGCTGCTCTTCCAGAAGCCAGGATTGATTCCCAGTACCCACATGGTGGCTCATAACTATCTGTAACTTCAGTTCCAAGGGATCCGACACCCTCTCTGGCCTCTGCAAGCATCAGATGGGCAGATGGCACATAGGCGTACATGCCAGCAAAACACCTATCCACATAACAGAAAAATAAATACCTTTTTTTAAAGTTCAGGATTGCAGAAACAGGTGGGAAGGGAGATGGAAGCACACCCCTGGTGGGAGCAAGGCCGTGGGCGAGGTGGTGGGCTCAAAGGACACGAAAACACCCCTGGTGGGAGCAAGGCCGTGGACGAGGTGGTGGGCTCAAAGGACACGAAAACACCCCTGGTGGGAGCAAGGCCGTGGGCGAGGTGGTGGGCTCAAAAGGACACGAAAACAGTTAAAAGTAGACAGAACTCAGTCAAAGGAAACCAACCAGCAATGAGTGGGGATAGAGCGGTTTCCAGAAGCGCAGCGTAAGGATTATAATAACTTAAAAATCTTCCAAAGCCAGAGTTTAAAGAAACAGCCGCATGACCAGAAAACAGAGCGTAAGAGACTCAAAGGTCACCTTCTTCAAAGCGCAGGCCTTGATCACTTTCTCATAGCGCTCCTTCTCGTATTTCTTCCCAAATAAAATATTGCTCCTCACGGTTCCCGAGAACACCCAGGGCTGCTGAGAAACGTAGGCGATCCTCCCGTGCACATTGACGAGCCCGCTGGACGGAGGCAGTTCACCCAGCACCGCGCTCAACAGTGACGACTGAAAAAGAGTGTGCAACACACACAGGCTGTTCATGTCGGCACGGAATAAACCATGCTCCCGGCACGCCCAGCCCTGCCAGTTTATCAAGCACCAGCTTCTCGGGGGAAACAACACTAGAAGCTGCAGGTAAAAGCAAATATAGAACATAAATATCACTGCTGTATTTGATAGAAATAAAAAGCATACAAAAATAGCTTGTGGCAACTGACCCTCCCAAATGACCTTCCCCCAAACACAATGCTATATCGAATGGCTGGCTATAAGCTATTAAGAATGAAATATGAAATACTATATGTAATTAACAATCTTTGTGGGGCATTGTGGTGCAGGCTTATAATCTCAGCACTGGGGAGACAGAGGCTGGAGGATCTGTAGGACCCCACAGCTTCAGGTCCGTTCTATCTTGACTAAAGTCCAGAGAGTTCAAACCTATTCTTGCTCCTCAAGGACAAATAACAAAGTGTTTGGCCAAAGATGTCTCACTACTCAAAACCAGACAACAGGATGGTTGACTTAGGGCATGGATACCATGTGTTTGAGCTGTAAGGAGGTAATCACACTTGTTTGTTCCTTGAATCATGGGAGGGAGGTCTTCGGCCCTCCTCTTTGGACTGGGGTATATAAAGACTATGAGTAATAAACTCAGGGTTGTTACAGTATGCACTGGGAGCCCACCCAACTCTATCTTCTGTCTCTTGTATCTTTTTATTCCTCACGCCCCTTTTCAGACATGTGCGAAAAATCGGCTGGTCTCGACAAGAGTCAAAGTCATCCTTGTCTACATAGCAACTCTGAGGCTATTGGATGGATAGATAGATAGATAGATAGATAGATAGATAGATGTAAATGAAAATGAACAGAGGAATGTTGGTATCAGCACAATGGTCTAGCATAACAGAAGTTTCTCATATCCAACACTGAATGAAGTTGCTGCTGCATCCAGATAGCCCAGATGGCCTTTGTTCAAGTGCCTGTTCCAGACGGGCCATGCACCAATGCTGCATCCAATGCACAGGAGAAGACCTTTGTTTAAAGGAGTTCTGAGGAGCAAACCTTCATCATACACAGGAGTCCCCCTCCAGTCTATCACATGTGTGCCTACCACAATCAGAGAGCTGGAGACTATCCACCTAGCCCAGAACCCAATCCTGTGAAAGGCAGCGGTGCCTGGGTCTGGGCATCTCCGTGTATCCTTTGGTCCAGGCACAGCAGGAGCCACAGCTGTGTTAGAGCTAAATACGGAGGACCGGCAGGACTTGGGTAACTCGTGAGAGGAACTGTCTCATCTGGACAGCCTCCCAAGACCCTGTAGCATTTAGAGGCCAAACTGGAAAAAGGAAATCTCCCTCATCCTTCGTCCTTCCGTCCTGAGGAGTAGTAGTCACATAAGCAATTCCCAATGAGCCAACTCTAAGATGAAACAAAACAAAAAACTCACCTTGCCTGCTCCCACTGGACCAATCACAGCTAACAATTCACCAGGTCTGGCGGTAAAGGAAAGGCCTTGCAGGGTTGGAGTATCTAAGGCCTAGGAGGTAAAGTTTACAAAATGTCTTATTTTAAGGAAGTAACATAACCACTTTGAAAAGTAGGAGAAATTAAACTACAGCCACCGATACGTACAAACGTAACCCATATCCTCCCTCACTGAAGATGTTATGAATGGACAGCCTTCTCACGCTGTTTACCTAATAAGCTTATTTAAATCAATAAACTTGAGTCCACATTTCCATATGAATTCGGAATTTAAGCAGGACAAAGGACAACGCTGTCTTCTCGTGAGGAGAGATACTTGGCTCATACTAAAGCACTAACACAATATTCCTATTAGCATATCCCGTGCAGGAGGATTTTAATCCTTCCGGAATGTTCACTGGGACCTTAGGCTTTGATCCTCTACGTCGCTCACTCCCACAAGGTGGCAGCACAGAACACGCCAGCATGTCTGGCCCCTGACGAGCAATGTGACACCATCCTTAACCTTTGTGAGCAGGAATCTCAGCAGTAGGCTGGAGACTCAGGACTCGGGAAGACACTGGGTCGCATGGAACCAACCACAGAAAACAACGTCCTACAAATACCCTCAGCACTGCAACAACTCAGTGCAGGCTAGCGGGTCAGTTACCTTACACCTGTGACATTCACGGCCTGTCTTGCTAAAGTAAACAGGGTCAACACAATTCTGCTACCATAAAAACCACGGAGGTACAGGCTACACAGTGGGTGGGTGGGGGCAGAGGTAAGGCATAGTATACCATGAGAAATCACATTCCTGGGCAACCTACGCATTTTAACATAGAGAAGTGTAAGACTCTATGTATGGCTTATGTAACTATTGCAAATTCAAGAACTTAATACTGCGAATTCTTTGAACTGAGATTTATTGAGAGCACAAGTGTGGAACTCCATATGTAGATTCACTGGATAAAATCGCATTAAAGCTACGCACAAGGTAGATATGAAGCACAAATGATTCTCATTTCATACCTGGGTCTCATCTCCAAGGTTTCCCATGGGAATACCAAAAATCTCACGATACCCAAAAATCTGGAACGCCCTATTCAAACATTTCAAAGTACACAACTTATACTAAATTTCAAGAAAAATGATCGCTGACAATTTTTAAGTTGTTTTACAGCTTCTTAGTTAAATTTTTTCAAGGAGTCAAATCAAATCCACATCTCTATACAACTCCCACATGTTGCAAATTCAGTTGAGAGACGTGGGCTCTACGGAATCTTAAGAGAGAGCCCTAGACCAGAATAACATTTCCTTCCTTTGGCCAACAATCAGCACATCGGATTGGCTTGTCTTCAGCAGTAGCCAGATGTACAGAAAGGAGAAGGGTGGTCTAAACTGGAGTGCAGACCTTCACAGTTCTGACCACCAGCACTAAGAACGTTTGTCTAAACCCCGCATGAACGCGTCAGACAGCACACTACACAATACTGACGGTAACGGTGGGGAGTGGAGACACTGTTGTCCGTGGGTTGATCTGAGGTGGTCCAGTCCCAGATGTGGCCCATTGCTCACGGGGTACATCTGAGTGTACCACACAGCTAAGGCTGCAGTAAACTCATCTGAACCCCAAGCCTTTTGCAAGATGTTCTCTTAAAGAACCAGTGTTCTGTACAACACACTGAGGAAAATGGTCCTCTGTATCACAGAAAAACAAGAATAAACCAAAGACTACACAGTCCTTGTGAGGACAAAGGGGCTCTTGCCGTCTGGAGGCTCCGGCCTGAGCACGGCTGTGCTGTGAGCAGAAGGGGGCAGACAGCAGCTGGAGAGGCGTTAGCCCGTCACTCTCAGGGTCCAGACACCTCCACAGTGATGCCACCATTGTTGAGCCCTTGCTGCAAGCTGAGCCACACCCTGGGGATATGGCAGTGAACAAGGCGGAGGGCAGCAGTCCCCAGCCCCTCTGGAGATGCACAGGTCCCCTGGGGCCATAAACTGTGAGCTTGGAGGCTGAGTTCTTAGGTGGGAACTGGGTTAATGAGCAGAGCTTTTCCAGCGGGCTGTGGTAGAAGCCAAAGTCTTAAATCCCAGCCCAGCATGTTCCTCATTGTACCCTGGTTTTTCCCAGAAAAACCCCCTCCCACACCTAGTGGCCTTTCTGGACCTGACCACCAAGGGTACCCCTAGCAGAGGTCATAAGAATCCCACAGACAAAGCCAGGGAAACAAATGGTAGAATTCCGTGTGAAAATTCAAGCCTGAGAAGACTTGGAATCAAACAGCCCATTTCTCAGTGTGGCAAAGTTGGAGAGAGAAGAGACCCGGCTAACAGACCTCCTGAAGGGTTGTGTCTGATCCAGCAGTGTTCCCTAGGGTGCTCTCCAGTGTCTGATCCAGCAGCATTCATTTAGGGTGCTTTTCGGTCCTGTCTCTAATATGGCAGCATCCACCTAGGGTGCTTCTGCAGCGCTGTGTCTAACTCAGCAGCACTCACTGAGGGCTCTTGACAGTGGCATCTTGGCCATGGTTCCTATCAATACTTTAAATGCACTGTGCTGGGATATACCAAGAAACTGAAGAAACACTTCCAGGCCAAATAAAGCACCTTGCAGGAATTTCCATGGGTGAAGAATGCAGGGCTGTGGTTGTCCACATCTGGACTCACAGCGCTGGTTTGTGGAGAGGGCTGCAGCATTGCGGCCAGATTCGGGGAAAGTGATGCAGACCACACAGTACTCACACATGGGCAGGCATGTAAAGAGAGCAGGAGTCTGTGGTTTGACATGCATACCACAAGGGCAAGGGGAGGCAACGCAGAGCTGGGAAGGAGTCTTGCTCAGCTTCCAGTTGGCTTTCGGCTACATTCCAAACTCAAGCAATCTGTACTTCCTAGGTCCTCTTGCTGACTCAACCTCAGCCACAGAAAGCACCGACCGGAGGCTGGTAGTATTCACGCCCCCTTCGCACCCTCGGCAACCCCAGCTCCTGGAGGCAGCTGGGGTCCCTGTGAGTGTGGTTTCCTCTCACTCAGAGGTTAGCACATCCCTGCGGTTGCCAGTCTCCAGGCAGCCTCATCATGGCCTCCTCTTCTCCATCATCTACTTAACACACACAGGCTCCCCCGCAGCGGACTCTTGTTTCTCAGACCGAGAGGAGTTCTGTGATGCTGGAGACCCCAGCGCAGTGGGCAGCGGGGTGTACTAAGTCTCTAAGACTGAGCACTTGCTCACAGCTATCCCTGCTACTCTTCCTGTTTGCCTGTATGCCCATGGAATCCAAGGTGGGAAACCCTCCTGGCCTCGCCTGTTTTACTATCGACTACACCTAGAAACCCAGGCACCTTACTGTGTTGGCCTGCTGCCTCCTCCCTGCAGGTTGCCATGCAGGGAGCCAGAGGCAGAGAGCACTGGGATCCCAGGGTCCTCATTCTGATCCCCTGAAAACAATACAAACCACAGATTCTTTCTACATGCTCTAACGTGGTATGAAAACAAGGTAAAAACCTACGACAGTTTAGAATGTGCACAGTTAATTCTTCCCATACTGGCCCCTAGCCTGCCCGGCCCTGTACATTCTAACATCGCCAATGCCCAAACTTGGGGATATTCGGTTCAAACCAATGATAAAACTTTTTGTGAAAATGAGATAAATAACTTTCGGGAGCTGGAGAAACGGCTCAGCCGTTAGAAGCGCTGGTGGCTCTTCCAGAAAACCTGGGCTTCATTCCTAGCACCCATGGGATGGCATGCAACCATCTTCAACTCCAGTCCCAGAGGATCTGCTGCCTTCTTCTGATCTCTGCAGGCAACTGCACACAAGCATGAACTCAGACCCTCATGCACATAAAATAAAATTTTTTTTTAAGATCAACTTTTAAATTCTTTAGAATCACAGTATTTTGGATTTTGATAATTTTTATAAAACCTTCACAGGACAGGGTACCCTGCCCTCTCTTAGTACTGGGGGGGGGGGTGGGGGTGGGGGGGGAGCGGGAGGGAAATGAAAGGAGGGGAGGAAGTGGAAATTTTGAATGGTATTATTTATAAAGCAATAAAAAAAAGAAAAATCTATAATCTTCAGTATATGAGCCGGTTGCCTTTTACAGACTTTGTAAAATTGTCCACATTCTGTTTCACCAATGCCACCCATGGTATCTTAGAAATCACAGGGATTTGTTACCTTGTCCCAGAAAGCAGTAAAATCTTGCACATGGACGATGGCTTTGCCGTCACATGGTTCCTGGGCTTTGCGCTGTGGAAGTTCATCAAGCAACAGAAAGTTCTGGAGAAAAGGAAAAACATGAACTATCTTAACCACAGGAATAAAAGCATAATGCAAACGTAAAACTTCTTACAGTCTAAAGTGTGGCCGGGAGCTGCCTCAGCAGGTGAGAGTGTCTGACACGAAGCCTGCCACTCTGAATTCAATCCTAAGACCTCAGGGTAAAAGGAGAGACTTCCACAAGCTGTCCTCTGACCTGCACACGCGTGCCTTGACATGTGACCCTCACACATAATAAATATGTAATAAAATACCTTAAAAATAGTGTCAAGTCATATCAGAACATGCTACACCTTAACAGATTATATATGACGAGACCACCTGGCTGGTGCTATGCACACAACCTGGCTCTGAAGTCTCGGGGAAGGAAGTGCAGCAAAAGCAGAATCACAACAGATTAGCACAGGTGTGAAGCCACAGCCGGGAGAAGCTCTGCATCATCCACTTCCAACGATGCTACGTTCAAAATACGTCCCCAAATATTTTGTTTAAAAAGGAAAGAAAACTGCAAATGAATGGCAGAGGCCACTCAACTATGCCCTGGACTGAGTCCCTGCCTAGCTGTCTGGTGAGGCTGGAACAGCAATTCTCAACCCATGGGTCACGACCCCTTCTGGAATCCAATGACCCTTGCATAGGGGACACCTAAGTGACCCTATACTTGATCTGTATATCAAATGATTTACATTACAATTCATAACAGTGGCAAAATTACAGCCATGAAGTAGCAACAAAATACTCATATGGTTGGGATCGCCACAACATGAGGAAATGTATTAAGGGGTGGCAGCTTTAGGAAGGTCGAGACCCACTGGTCTAGAAGATGAAATTTATGTGGTTTTCCACGATTCCCTTGTTCCTAGAGCCACCAATCAAGAGCCCTGTGCTGTTGCTATTTCTACTGTGCCCATCTGGGTTTCAGCACACTGCACCTACAAATAGGGCACCATACATCATTCTGGACTCGCTAACAGTTGGATGCTCACAGGACTAAAGTCCGCCCGAGACAAAGCAGCACCATGGAAATCATCATTAGAACTCTGCACAAACCTTGATCCTCCGAATGCTGATTACTGATTCAGACACTTTCTCAATGGCCGAGGGGAAGAAGAGGGTGACGGTCAGCCGAACGGCACTATACAGACTCATGGTCACAAACACGTGGCTGGCTTTGATCTCATGGCCAAGCAAGACATAGGTAGTGAAGGTCACAAACAGAATGATTTTGTTCGCAATGAAAAATGACGCCATGTTCATCCCTCTGAGGTAGGAGCTGCCCAAAATCTTGGAAATTTCCTTCCTAGAAAAGAGAAATAAGTAAATTTTCACATAGAAACACCAATATTGATGTTACATGCATGAGGCCCCTTGTTGGGCAGTACACACACGTTAAGATATACTGTGGGGGCAGGAGAGATGGCTCAGTCTGCAAAGAGCTTCCGTGCAAGCATGAGAACCTGAGTGTGACCATAGCATCCACATAAGAAGTCAGGTGTGGCTGGATATACATGACTCTATATTGCTCCATGCTCCGTGAAGGTCTGGGCCAGCTATTTCTGCCTAAGGATGAATCTACCGTTTCACGGGAGCTATTCTCTCCTCCAGAGAGTTGCTGAGCTCAGAGGGGACAGGTTCTTTCTCACTCCTTCTTCTGTCACCTGTAAGGCCCAGGACTAACTCCAGGTACGTTAGTAGGACCGACCCGAAAGTTATCCTGCACCTCCAGCACTGGGGAGACAGAGTCAGGTCCCTGAGGCTCACTGGCTACTGGTCAACTGAGTCACTGGACCTCAGGTCCCAGCGAGAAACCCTATTTCATAAAACAAGATTGCAGGCTTCTGAGAAACAGTACCTGAGGAGAACCTCTGGCCTGCCCGTGCATGTAAACACATGTGCACACATACCTACACACGTGTAAACATGCACACGGGTAATAAATAATTTTTAAATGTCCTGTGACATTACAGAAACAGTGGTGAGCACATACTCCGGGAAAGCTTCATTAAAACCACACGGGACACAAACCACTAACTCATCCAACCAAACACCGCTAGAGGTGCAGGATAACAGTTTGGGTCACTCTGAGTTGATTTTTACCAAAAACTCAAACAGATGCATTCAGCTAGCATACCTAAAGGTTAAGTCCTGGGTCAGAGACCTTGCAGGTGATCTAAGGATGGATGAGACACATGAGCTCATCTTTCCTCTCCATGAGCTCAGGAGAACTGCACCCCTAAAACTAGAGACAGAAATAGCTGGTGTGGAGCTTCTTGGGGCACAGAGAAGAGTGCTAGAGTGTGGCGCCCTTGGCAGAAGACATCTCTACCTAGGAGGGTATTTCAGGTGTCCAGGGGTACCAGAGTATGCAAAAAATAAACAAATGTTTGAAATGAACAAAATGAATGATATTTTCCATAACAGTCACTGGAAGGAATAACAACCATTGACTGTGGGAGAACGCTCTTGTACACTGTAAAGATCTGTCACTCATATTAGTTTAATAAAACGTTGATTGGCCAGTAGCCAGACAGGAAGTATATAGGTGGAGCCACCAGACTAAGAGAATTCTGGGAAGAGGAAAGGCAGAGACGCAGACACCAGCCAGATGCAGAGAAAGCAAGGTGAGAATACCTCCCTGAGAAAAGGTACCAAGTCACGTGGCTGAAAATAGACAAGAATTATGGGTTAATTTAAGTTGTAAGAGCTAGTTAGTAATAAGCCTGAGCTAACGGTCCAAACTGTTTATAATTAATATAAGCCTCCGTGTATTTCACTGAGAGTGAACGGCTGTGGGACTAGGCAGGACAGAAATTTCTATCTACACCTGTTCTTCAAGTCTGGCTCGATACAGGGATGCTTGGTCTCCATCACCCTCCCAGCATGGACATCAGTAGAGCTTTATTTTAAATGTGATTTTCTAAAATTCTTGCATCTTGAAATCAATATATATGTATAGAAAATTTAAAGCACTCAAAAATATTTGAACTTCCATTTTATCATTAGCATGAAGCACATAAGACATGCATTTGAAGGCTGGGCATGTAGCTTAGTGGTATATGCTACAGTGTTTGCCTAGAACATGCAAACTCCTGGGTTCAATTCCCAGCACCATCAAAACTAAACAAGAGTGAGAAAGACTGAGACAGACAGACAGACAGACAGACAGACAGACAGACAGACACAGGGAGAGAATAAGAAATGTGGCTGGTGCCCGAAAACAATGGTACCTGGAAGCCCAAGATAAAATGACATCCAAGAACGTTACATACTTAACATTGCTGCCACATGCAAGATGACACATATCATATCTGAGTTATCAAGGGGACAAAATTCATGCGGTAAAATTAGGAAATGGAAAGTGCAAAATACGGACTTACTTCCTCAGTTTGGTGATCAGGTCGGCAAACGACGTCTCCCAGGCATACATCTTTATTATCCTCATGCCTGTGATGACTTCATTCATGGTCCTAATCCTGGCATCCGTGAAAGCTGCGGTCTTACTCCTGAGGGGGACAGATGTGACAGATGAGCCACAGCGAAGGCCGCCCACCTGTGTGTATCCATCATAGGCACAGACAGGGACCCAGGGCCAAAGGTTTCCTATAACACAGGTGGATCCTAATCACCGCACAAACAGAAGGCCTCATGAGAGATCAGCCATTTCGGCCAACTATGTGTGTCAGTGTTTACTGAGGAAAACCCAAACACGAGTCCTGATGCAACCACCATTCAGTTCCCTGAGGGGCACCCAGAGTGGGAGGTGAGGACGACAAACACGGACACAGTTGACAGAAGTGGAACAAGACAGGAACGAAAGCTGCGGGGCAGAGGACACAGACCCTTGTTCATCCCACCAGGAGAGGAGTGGGCAATAGAGGCTCACAGTGCAGGAGCAAAGAACTGGGTTTCTGGGGACCAGGAGGGTTTCCCTCATCGCGAAGGAGAGGACAGTCAATGGAGAAGAGAGCCCGAAGCCATCAAACAACACAGCACACCCACCCCGCCCCATCCCAAATCCGAACACCTTAATGGAGACTTGCTTTGATTCTCGGTGCCTGCTTCAGGTCAAGGTCACTCTATCATCTCTTAGGCTTTTGTTAGCAGCCGTGTTTCTGACACACACGCTCTGGGACAGGGAGGCTTTGGAAGGGCTCTACTGAGACTGACCCCGTCCTATGAGCTTGTGATTCAGTGGAAATACTGAGGTAAAAATAATTAAGTACATGCTCATATGTGAGAGCAGCCCCGTAACATCTGGATTGGGACAGTGAGTCGGCTCAGCTGGTAAGATCCCTTGCTGCCAAGCATGATGGTCTGAGTTCTAACCCCGGGATTGACATGGCAGAAGAAGAGAAAGATTTCTTGAAATTGTCCTCGGACCGTCACACATGCATTATGGCACATGTGTACCCTCCTCGTAGACACATGACAGACAGACAGACAGATACATACATACATAGATGGATGATGGATGGATGGACAGATAGATGATAGCAAGGAAGGAAGGAAGGAAGGAAGGAAGGAAGGAAGGAAGGAAGGAAGGAAGGAAATAAGTAAGTAGATGATAGATAGATAGATAGATAGATAGATAGATAGATAGATAGATAGATAGATAGATAGATAGATGATAGAAAGATAGTAGAAAGAAAGATGATTGATAATAGAAAGATAGACACAGGCAGACAGACAGACAGACAGACAGACAGAAGTAACAAGATATACAAAAATAAGATACTTGAGTTTACTATTGCTGAGTGTTTAACTAACATCACACATGTAACTTAGAGTGAGGATACTCTTTAAGTGGCTACCCTGAAAAGCCCATTGGGAGCAGCCAGCCTGGGCCTTCACCTCTCCCTTTCAAGACCAGCCTTCAGGTCGTGGCTAAAGTCCTCCCAGAAGGAGTCTGCCTATGCAGAGTAGGCAAGCTAAGCAGTGTTTATCTTGTTATCTGGGCAGCAGTCTCAGACAGGTGCATGTCCAAACATTTTCAGTCTGGCATTCCTCTTACCGCAGCGACGAGAACAGCTTCCCGATACAGCTTTGCAGAGGCAGAAGAATAACCAGAACAGCCATGCCAGCCAGGCAGGAGATGCCAATTTCCATCCAGAGAAGGACGGTTACGGCAATGGCCTGCAGTGGACCCGCCCACAGAAAGTGCAGGAAGATTGTTACCTGCGGACACAAAGCCAACATGTTCTTAGAACTGCCAATCAAACAAAACTGCCAATAAAACATGTCAAAAACTTTGTACTCAAAATAAAAAAAAAAAAAAAAAAGTGGTCCCAGTGGTTTTAAAGCTGCTGAGGCCAAACTGCAAGTGTCCTCTGCAGAAGAGGCAGCTCTAGTAGACCGTGGGCCCTGATGTATATAGGGGGCCTTGAACTGCACCATCCCAGAAAGGACCCCAGTGTTTTTCTCCCTCGTGTATGAGAGCAGCATTCCCCAGAAACCTGTCTGCCACATAACTGAACCCCATCTCCCCCGGATCTCCCCAACACCCCAGAAAAGCCTGCACTATGGTGCCCACCACATGCTGCGGCCACTGCTTGTGTGTGGAAACCCTGAACGGGAGGACCAAGTTCCTAAGGCAATGGTGGCACACACGCTTATCTTGCTTATCCCCAACTCTAAGTGAAGTCTGTGAAAATCTGAAAAGGGGATGACTACAGTACAGATCAGAGGAGAATGTTCTAGACCTTGTGACCAATAGATGAGTAGGTATAGAAAAATGGGCGTGGGGTGAGAGAGCTGCAGTTTCTAGTTAGGGATCCCCTATGTGGCATGACGTAGCTTAAGTGTTCCTACGTGTCAGGTGCCCCGTGGAGAGGGTGGCACTGGACACTTCAACCCTCCACAAACTGGACCTGTAGAAAAGGAGAAAGACAATTGGCAGGCTGCTCTATGGCCATGTGGGTAAGGAGGGGTACAGCATGGACAGTAGCTCAGGACTATTAGTGCATTACAGGGGTGCAGCGGGCAACATCACAGAAACAAAACTGGACTCTGCAGCGTGAATTCTAATGGGTGTTAATAAAAACCCAGAGTCAGGTATTGGAAAGCTAAAAAAAATCAGAGAAGCAGAGCAGCCAGCCCCTCATTGTTAGCTCTACCACATCCTCTGACAGAAGGGGGCAAGATCCTGTCTCTACAAGCCCTCAGACTGATTGACTTTTCTGTGATACCGTAGAATAAATCCTGAGCTCCTGTCTCCTCCCGCCTTATATTCCTCTCTCTGTCCAGCCATATTACTCCCTATCTCTACCTCCCTAGTGCTGGGATTAAAAGTATGTGACTCCCAAGTATTGGGATTGATGTGGGAGTGATTTCTTATTAATAAAGAAACTGCCTAGGCCCATTTGATAGGCCAACCCTTAGGTAGGCGGAGTAAACAGAACAGAATGCTGGGAGAAAGAAGCTGAGTCGAGGGGTCGCCATGATTCTCCCACTCCAGGCAGACGCAGGTTAAGATCTTTCCTGGTAAGCCAGCTCGTGGGCTACACAGATTATTAGAAATGGGTTAGATTAATATGTAAGAGCTAGCCAATAAGAGGCTACAGGTAACGGGCCAGGCAGTGTTTAAAAGAATACAGTTTCCGTGTAATTATTTCGGGCATAAGCTAGCCATGCTGGCGGCCAGGTGCCGGGGACGCAGCCCCGCTGCTCCTATCACTATATTGGGATTAAAGGTGTGAGCCACCACCACTTGGCTCTGTTTCTCTTTTAGATTGGGTCAATCTAGTGTAGCCCAGGGTGGCCTTGAACTCACTGAAGCCGTAGGTCTCTGCCTCTTGAGTACTGGGATTAAAGGTGTGAGCCACCATTGCCTGGCCTCTATGGCTAACTAGCATGGCTAACTCTGCACCCTGATCTTCAGGCAAGCTTTATTTGTTAAAGCACAAACAATATATCGCCACAGGACTCTACAATATAAACACATCTTACTACATCTATGCTGCACACAGATGTGAGGTATAGCGTCAAAGTGCCTGTGCTACATACTCTACAGAATCATAGTCTACACCAAAACCCTCACATTCCAGCAGGTTAAAGAGGGAAGAAATTAGGGTAGGAACTAACAGTGATGGAACCTACTTGGTCAAATTTGTTGACATCGTTGGACAGCAGGTTGACTATTTGGCCCGTGGTTGTCTTCCCCATGGCCGCATTACTTAAACGAAGTGCCTGGAATAAACGAGCAAAGTGAAGAGTTGCATCCCATAAAGATACTCTATCCAGCACAGAAAACAGAAAAATGTATGTTCACGGGGTCTCATGTGATGCTACTTGGAAATATTTTCAGACCTGCACTTACTTTCACATGTACCAATCCCAAATGCTGAAAATATACAGAATATTTTAAGAGAGTGGGATTTTAATACCTAATTTCATTTTATTTTAGTTTGTTATTTCAAGACAGGGATTTTCTACTTACCACTGGCTGTCCTGGAACTCACTATGTAAGCCAGGCTGACCTTGAACTCAGAGATCCACCTGCCTCTGCACTCCAAGTGCTGGGATTAAAGGCATTTGAAGCACAGACAGTGCCAATATCCGATTCTAATAGTTCAAGTAAGAAGACAACCAGGCCTGGGCCCCAATGCCTGCAATCCCAGTGATCAGGAAGAAAGAGCTGGAAGGCTGAGTCAGAAACCAAACTGAGCTAGAAAGTCAGAGCTTCATGTACACACACACACACACACAGCCTGAATCAATGAATGAATAAACAATGAAATGAGAAAACACATACTATACTCTAACCCTAAATTGCTCATAAAATAAGTCAGAACAACTGCATGCAGCTTGACTGACCATTCACAGACCCCCGTGAGCAGAGAGCAACAGTCTGACACACGCGGCAATCTGTGTGAAAAACAAGACCCACGAGTGTGCAGGGCTCCTTTGCGCCCACCACATCTGTAGCTCAGGGAATGAAGACCCAAGCTGTGGACGTTTGAACATGTGGGCTCTATCAGAAGTTACCAGAAGTTAACCGTACTATGCAATCAATCCTAAAATTAGTGTTTTGTTCTTAAAACTTTGTCATACTACAGTTGGATCAGAAAAAAATATATAATCAGTGAGGAAGGAGGTTCACAAACACGACTGACAGACTTCTGGCCTCCGTCATGAAAGAGTAATTACTTGGTGCCAGTCTGTTGGCCTTGCCCTCCACTGTACAGCCACCAGGCTGGACAGCACAGGAAGCAGCTGTCCCCAGGCTCTGATCGCAGGCCCTGCAGGACTGTGAGCCCTGAGGGAAGGAAACTCAGGAGTGGCTCAGGACTCACCTGGATTTCGGCCCAAGAGGAGCACGTTTCCCCCACCCAAGGCAAGAAGATGCCCACTGAGAGGGAGAAACGCCTGGAATTTGTGGGTCACAGCCACAGAGCAAAGGCCCAGAGTTTTCTGCGGGGAGTTGGCAAAGGCACTGTGCAAAAGCCTTGCCTGTCCAGGGGCAGGGCTGAGTGCCAGATTAGAGTCTGAGGTCAGCATGGCTCGGAAACGCCAGGGTCCTGCCCAGACGGAGCATAGGCTTCTTCCTGACCGCCTCAGTCATTCAATAGCGATGCCAGGAAGGCCGTGCATTGGTGATAAAAATCTGTCTAGAGAGTCAGCCAGGTCCTTGGACTGAGTTCAGAATGGAAATAGCTGCCCTACAGCTGAGATACACAGAGACAGAAAAAACCATGCTGGTAGGACCAGCCTCAGAAACAGAAACCAACACCAGGAAATCCAGACCACGTCACTCTCGCCTCAATATGGTAGAGCGATTGTTACACAGGCAAAGAAACAACAACAACAAAACAGTGACCCATAATCATAGGGTATCAATACAAAGAGACACATATCCAACTTGTGGAATTAGCAAAGAAATACAGAACAATAAATAAATAAATAATTGTGGGAGAGAAATGGACACCATCAAAAAGAAACGAGCAGAATTCTAGACTTGAAAATGTACAACATCTGAAATGTTTTTTTTAAAAAAAATTACTAACTAACATTAACAGCAGATCATTTCGACTGGCCCGTTTCCAGAGTAACTGATGTTGCGGGGGAGGCTACCCACTGGAGCTCCAACCTAGAGCCTCACATGTTAGGCAAGCTCTCTATGGTTGACTTGCGTTCCTAAACCTCCATTTTATTTGCTCTTTTGAGATAAGATCTCACTGAGTTGCCCCATCTGGCCTTGAACGTGAGACAGCTGCTTTAGCCTCCCACGAATCTGGAATGACAAGACTTATTTCTGTGGTTTACCATGGGAAGATCAAACAAGGACCTGGGAGAGGAGGCAAGCGTGAAAGATAAGAACAAGCTCTCTGCAGGAGATTGCCATGTGGTCTAAGTTGGAGTCCTGAAGAACAGGTTAAAAGAAAAAAAAAAGAGCTTCTGTCTGCAGGAATAGGAACAGGGAGGCGCTGAGCCTTGGCTCAATGATACAACACCTTTCTGTCGTGTTCAGGGCTTGGATTAGATCTCAGCACTGGGAAGGGAGGGAGGGAGGGAGGGAGGGAGGGAGGGANGGAGGGAGGGAGGGAGGGAGGGAGGGAGGGAGGAAGGAAAAGAAAGACTAGAATTCCCAATTTGCTCTGCATACCCAGGAACCTCAGTGACCATCAAGGATCAAAGCAGAAAGACCATGTTTGGACGCTTGATGGCCATCCTTACGAGAAGCAGGACATGGGCCCAGGAGACAGCTCAGTGGGCAGGGGCTCTCCCTCCATCACGAGCACCCACGTGAGAGAAGGGAAGAACTTCAGCTGTCCTCTGACCTCACACACACGCGTGACTGATGGCACTCGCTGCTTGAAGTAACACGGAGACTTGTTAATTATGAAAGCTCCTAACTTGTTCCTACAACTTAAATTAACTCCTATTTTTTAATCTATGCTCTTCCACAAGGCTCATCACCTCATCTCTGTACGGCCCATCCTGCTTCCTCCACGGCTGGCTGGAGATTCCACCTTTCTTCCCAGAGTTCGCTCTCTGCCAGAGGTCCCGCCTATACCTCCTGCCTAGCTATTGGCCACTGAGCTTTTTATTACACCACCATCACAGCAATACATTTTCACACAGTCTTACAGAGGACTAAGGTTCTGTTCCTGGGCTAACTCATAACCACCATCAATGCTAGCTCTAGGGGATGCAATGCCCTCTTTAGGCCTCCGAAGGTGCTTACATGTATGAGGTCCCATAGAGACAAGTAGGCACACAGCTATCCATATAAATAAAAATAATTTTTTTTAAAATTAAAAAGCAACAGTATCTAGTTCCAGGACAGGCTCCAAAACCACAGAGAAACCCTGTCTCGAAAAACCAAAAAAAAAAAAAAAAAAAAAAAAATCAACAGTATCTCCCATTCATTTGATAAACTATTTTTCTTATCTGGATTATTTTCATCAGTAAATAGGAAACATAAAACCCGAAGATGCACATGTAACTACCACCATGAATCAGTTTGGGCAGGACAGAAACCCCCGTCCTCACCTCCATGGACGTGACTAGAGGGAGGAACATGATTTCACCTTAGCAATCTGTGAGGACGAGTCTTGACTGACAGAATTATTTATGGAAACAGACAACCAGCTTGTTGTCTGTGCTAGATTGTCTACTTTAGGGCAACAGATGTGGAACACCCTCCACATGAGTGGCACCGTCCCATGGTCTGTGTTCCTGACTGCAGAAAAAGGAGAGAACTGACTGAGCTGGGACCCATCTCTCTGTCCCCTGAGTGCCAGTGTACGTGACCATAAGCCTCATGTTCCATCATGATGGACCCCATGAGCAGAAGAGAACCTCCCTTCCACAATCTCAGCGTGTCTTCCCATCACGATGGACTCTGTGAGCAGAAGAGAACCTCCCTTCCACAATCTCAGCGTGTCTTCCCATCACGATGGACTCTGAGCAGAAGAGAACCTCCCTTCCCTGCACCTCAGCGTGTCTTCCCATCATGATGGACTGCGTGAGCTGCTCCCTTCCTACGCTGCTCTAGTTGGGCACTTGCTGCAGGACAAGGCACGTAACTGATAGAGAATCCAACCATCATCTCAACAGAAACCTCCGCAAAACTCCGCACTATTACTCCTGCAGGATCAGGGGTGTGAACTACTGGCCACGCTGCAGATTGGCTGCCAGTGTCAACAGCCCCCGTGTGAGGTTACTCCCAAAGTGCCTGACGCCCATGTGTGTGGATTCTCTCTTGTCCCTTGTTATCAGGTTGGCAGCTGCCCTACAGACTGACATCACACTATTCTCCCATTACTTAGTATTCCTTTGAGACAACAGGTCAAGGCAGAGTGGAATAACTCGGTGTAAACACCTTAGAGTTCATGACCCTACCCTAGGTCGTCAGATAAAGTGGCGTCCAGGTAAGTGAGGCACTACTGCAACAGGTGGGTATGAACTATGGTGAGCGTGCTCACCTCACTGAAGCAGACCGCCAACTGCATCCTTCCAACATCATTGGCTAGAGATGCTGAGCGATGTGGTACAGCTCTTCATGGTTGCACCATCTAACAAAGGTTGTGTTGCTTTTCAAAGGGAGGATCCAGGAACTAGCCAGTATCCTCCTGCAAAACGAACACAGTGGCTGCCCAAGGTCAGCCTTGCTCCCTCACGCTCTATAGAGGGAAATTGATTCAAGGAAATGAGAAAGTACAAACAAAACCAACAGCTTGTCACTCTCTGTGATAGTCTGGCTGCCTTGGGGGTTTCCTTCTATTTTGTTTATTTTTAGATAAAAAGAAAACCTGCCCAGGCTACCAAACCTATCCTTGAAGGGTGTGATAGTCATCCACCCAATGAACCAACAGCTTCCCCTCCACTCCCCTTCTACCGACTTGCCCAGAGTTGACTAGGCAGGTCTGTCTGGCCCTGTACATTGAGGAGGACCCTGAGATCACGCTAAGAGTCAGGCACACACAAGAACCCAAGATAGACAAATTCATCAAAGCCCCCACATGCCCTCACCTCACCCCCTTGCAGGAAAGAAATTAGGCTTGCTCAAAGTCCAGAGTCGCTGAGGTTGATCTCTCTAAAGCCTTGGAAGGCCTAGTGTTTCTGTAGCTGGGGTCAGAGCATGGCCAACCAAGGTCAACAACCACAGGATGGATGGTAAAGACAACAGACGCAAACACCAAACACCGCATCTCAGGGGTCCTCAGGGTTCCTTGGTACTTGGGGACACTGTAGAAAACTTCATTACGAACTGAGAACAGGTGCTATGGTGAGTCAGAGTCGCCAGCCGAGAGCTCTAGGAGACCCACACCACGTAACCAGCTCTACGAATAATGCCACAAAAAAAGCCTACGGCGTGCAATTCACTGGCGGTCTTCTCAAAGCGGGGTCACTTCCCTACAAGATAACTGGAAGACATCGCACACAGCTCCTTCTGCCAGCAACTCCTTTGTCTGAAGAGAAGCCCCTCTGAGTGGGGAGAGAGAAGGAGGGACCACACCAGGGAGTGAAGCTGAGCTGATAGAAAACAGTGAGCAAAGCCCAAAGCCATAATGTCGGTGAGACCCAAACCGTAGCCTGCCTCTCAGGGGAGGGACGAAAAGACAAACTTCTCAAATTCCTTTTATATTTTCCTGATTTGTCTCTAAAATATAAAACTAAAAAAAAACTTATAATTTATATTCCAGAAAATGGCATATTCAATAGCAAAAATTTACATACAAGCGCCAAGTCCTTCACAACAGCTATACAACAGTCACTTTTGACTATGGAGTTATTCGGGTTTTTTTTTTTCATTGAGTGCCTTCATTCAGGTCAAAAGACCAAAGGGAAGAGCAATATGACACCTCCAGATGCATCACGGCATATAATGTTACTGAAAATTAATCGAAAGGAAAATACTGGGCCTGAGAGGTCGTTTATGGGAAAAGTGGATGATTCTAAGCTTGACCTCCTGAGTTCAATCTCTGGGACCCAAAGATGGAAGGAAGAATATAGAATCCCAAAAATTGTCCTAACCTTCAAACATGCATTGTAGAGTGTGTGTGTGTGTGTGTGTGTGTATGTGTGTGTGTGTGTATGCGCGCACACTTGAATGTGTGCACATGTCTGAGCATACAACTTAAATTTTTAAAAAGTATTTTATAAATGCAATTTTACTTTTCATCCTCAGGTTGTATGTTTACCAAAGTATCAGCCTTGAGCAGGTGGATGGTCACCAAACATAACAACAGTGCAGATGTTTTAATATTGCAAAATGAGTCCCTCGCTCATTCCTTTTACCCAACGCCACTTTTGAAGTTTTGAAGAGACCTGTGAGTATTAAATCCTTACGTAGCATGCCTTCTGCCATGAGGAGGGGAAAAAATACTTAAGGTCATGTAGTCTAAGGGATGTACAATGTACCATGTACCAAATGTCTCAGAAGCATCAATTTTTGACTTTCTCCATGAAAAAAGAACAAGGCACGAGGAGAAAGGGGCCAGCACAGGTTGCCCACTGTGGGGAACATGGCCATTATCAAGTTCCTACTTCCAAACCCAACATTTCCCTATTCATTTGGCTGGAAAGGTAAGCAAATCAAGGAGCAGTTGTAAGCCACCATCTGCACCCTCCAAGAGATGGGGACAGAGACAATGATTCTACTCTGCTTATTACTAATAGGTCCCTGAGGGACTGCAGAGGAGACGGGCCATAAAAACAGCCAAGCTGATGCATTCTCAGAGCTGGAAGCAGACAGGGAAAGCGATGTTATCACGATGATGACCTGGCTACTCTGTCATTTCCTTCACTGGAACTCAGAACTAGAGTCTCAATCTTGTCGTTTGAAGGGGTGGAGACCAACTGTAAAAGGCGGGGCACTGCAGGAGTCCACTTCAATGAGGTGTTCACAGTGGTGCCATTTATAGAGCTAGAAATTGGGATGGTGGTTGCTAGGGACCAGGAGGGGATGGAAATGATAGGATGGTGGTTGCTGGGGACCAGGAGGGAATGGAAATGATAGGATGATGGTTGCTGGGGACCAGAAGGGGGTGGAAATGATAGGATGATGGTTGCTGGGGACCAGAAGGGGATGGAAATGATAGGATGATGGTTGCTGGGGACCAGAAGGGGATGGAAATGATAGGATGGTGGTTGCTGGGGACCAAGAGGGGATGGAAATAGTAGGTATTGGTATAGGACAATGGTCTTGTACTTTGCAAAGATTTGTCATTTGTATTTTAATAAAATGCTGATTGGCCAGTAGCCAGGCAAGAAGTATAGCTGGGGCAGTCAGGCAGGAAGTAGAGGCGGGGCAATGAGAACAGGAGAATTCTGGAAAGAGGAAAGGCTCAGTCTGAAGTCGGCATCCAGATGCAGAGGAAGAAAGATGAGAACATCTTACTGATAAGGGTACCAAGTCACGTGGCTAACACAGACAGGAATAATTGGCCAATTTAAGATGTAAGAACTAGTTAATAAGAAGCCAGAGTTAATAGGCCAACCAGTTCATAATTAATGTAGTAGACCCCTGTATTTCCTTTGGATGAATGGCTACGGGACCAGGCGGGACAGAAACTTCTGTCAACAAATGATGGTTGCTAAGGACCAGGTAGGGATGGAAATGATAGGACAGTAGTTGCTAAGGACCAGGAGGGGATGGAAATGATAGGAGAGTAGTTGCTAAGGACCAGGTGGGGATTGAAATAACAGTTGGTAATTAAGGCTACAGAGATTTGGTTGTGTGAGAGGAAACGGATTCCAGAAGCCATAGCAGTGGTGGCTACAGAGTAAGGTGAGTGTAACTGGTGTGGATGAACTGTATTTGGAATGACCCATTTCATGTTCCATGTAGCATACCATGACTTCTAACTTCTGTAGTTTAAATATTCTGAAAACAAACCAATTACTTTTCAAGACATCAAAGGAAAAAAAATACCCACTATAAATCCTAAAATAAAAAAAAAAAAAAAAAAACAGGAAGTGTTGGGAGCAGTGAGATCCCAGATCCTGAATTTCTTGTAAACAACTTGTTTTCCCCTGATCTGAGTGCCTACAGCTGCTCTGAGCACGAGACCTTCAAGAGTTCCTGATGGCAGGAGAGTGGTTTCTGGTGGGTTTGGCTGGGGCGTGGCTATCTCTATATAATCTGCCCCTGAACACAATAAAAGAGCATTCTTGGGGCTTTTGGTATCAGTGTTTAAAGGTCTGCATGTCGGTCTGTCTCTGCGTCTGTATCCTCAACCTCCAGCCCCTTGCCCGAAGCTCGTGAACTGGGTTCTAGCACACAGAACACAATCACGGGGCGTGGTGTGCCGCAAGGAAGAGGCAAGGCAGTGATGGTGCCAGGATCTCTGTGAATTCAAAGCCAGCCTGGTCTACACGAGCTAGTTCCAGAACAGCCAGGACTGTTACACAAAGAAATCTTGTCATAAGAAGAAAAAACAAAAGAAAAAAAGACGATGGAAATTCATTTCAGTTCAGTTGAAGCAATTTTACTATGGAGACATCTTTAACATCATTCAGTGACTTCAGCGTGTACACAGATAAAGTAATACAGAGTTCATGTCATACTTTCCCTTTCAAAGAAGCCACATCTGTCCCCACATGACCCTCCGCTCTCTACTCTCTGACATCCTCTATGACAACATGCCCCAAACATTCCCTGGGACACAAACCCAATATATACAGATTTATGAGGCCTTTCCTTTGGCCTAATAGGAGGCCAAAGGTGGTCCCAGGGGCTATTTTATTAAACACACATGTGACTCAAGACGAAACCCATGGACTCTCTTCTAACACATGGCATCATCTGCCCTCTGTCTGCTCAACAAAGAACTCTGCCCAACAGGTCGTGCCGCCACACCCTGCCCTGTACACACAGACTTCCAGCTCAGCCTCGGCAGCTTGCAAACAGCCAGGTTATCAAAACCACGCTGCACCGGCCACACCTCCAGCTCCACCATAAACAGCAACAAAGAGGGATGGTTGTGAGGCCAATGTTTGCAGAACAGAAAAACAGGCACTGTGCAGGCTGATCCCAGAGATAAAGGACATCCCACAATGCACAGGGCAGCACCACCTCAGCAAAGAAGGTAACTATGAATAGACTCCTATGTTGAGTGGCAGGCCTCCAGCAAGTGACACTTTTTTTGGAGGTTCTGCACACTACAGATATAGCCTAGCTCAAGGAGAGGTAATGAAGGGAGAGTCTTGACCCCTGACCTCCTTCTCTCTGTCTGCTTCCCAACTATCACTCAGCGCACAGCTCTGCTCTAGCACACAACTCCATCACTGCGGCGTTCATAACAGATGCCCAAGAGAGGTGGGGGCTATGGACCAAACCTCTGAAACTCATAAGCCAAAATAAATGGCCCCTGCTTTAACCTGTTCCTGCTGGGCATCCATCCCAGCAACGCTCCTGTAGACGGTGCTGTGATAAAGGAACTCTCCCTAAAACAAACTAACCTTGAAGTCAAGCCTATCAAGACCCTCAAGGAGGTAGGATTGAGAATGTGAGTCCTCTCAAGTTATAGGTGGGGAAGGATCAGGATTTCCAAAGCTCTACCACACTGAAGCACAAAAGAAAGCTGTTGAGTTCAAAGGACTCAGACAGCAAGAACGGTGCCCTATCAGTACAAGAGCAACGCTCTTCAGGAGGGAGGGTAAGAAATACAGGGCCACAATGTCACATACATGATAAAGTATGATATAGTTTATGATTTCAAAATCTCAGAAGGAAGGATCAAAAATGCAGGGCTACAATATAACATGTATAATATAGTTTATGAATTCAAAATCTCGAATACACAGGAAACAAAAAGAGAACATTAATAGCAAGAAAGTGGTCTTTATAAAATAAAAAAAAAATCAGTGCTACATCCCCAATTAAGCAAATCCAGGTTGGTCAAGCACTGAATTTTAAAATATTTAAAGGAACTACTATAATTTTTTTATATATTTTTAAAAAGGATTGAAGAAAATATGTTCAAAAGAGTTAAAGAGGATTATGATACAGATGGAAATTTTCAACAAAGTACAAAGGAAAGAAATAGCCCAATGAAAACTCTAGAACCAAAAAGAATATTAAACTCTTTCTTTTGAAAATTAGTGGGTATTCTTGGTAGAAATTTTGTTTTGTTTTGTTTTTCGAGACAGGGTTTTTCTGTAGCTTTGGAGCCTGTCCTGGAACTAGATCTTATAGACCAGGCTGGCCTTGAACTCATAGAGTTCACCTATTTCTGCCTCCTGAGTGCTGGGATTACAGGTGTGCACCACCACCATCTGGCAGCAGCTTTACTTCTAACAGCCGAAGCCTGGACGCAAGCAAGAAGTCCAGCAGCATCTGAGTAGATAAAATAGTGTTTTCAGATGACGGGCTCCTCCAACCAGCAGGAAAAATATCCACCGCCTAGGTATGGTGTATCATGCCAGTAACCTTGGCCAGTACTTAACCCCTGGGAGTCCTAGACAAGAGGGTCACTGTTGAAATAAGAAGCGGTGGGGCTGCGTCCCCAACACCCCGGCCGCTTGGCTAGCTCATGCCCGAAATAACAACACACAAACTGTATTCATTTAAAGAACTGCTTGGCCCATGAACTCTAGCCCTTACAGGCTAATTCTCGCACCTGGTCTAGCCCATTTCTAATGATGTGTGTAAGCACCCCAAGGTGCGCTTACCGGAAAGATTCTAGCCTAAGTCCATCGTGGGTTGCAGCTGCCTGGGAGAGCTGAGCATGG
>NW_026067950.1:4830951-4853510 GCF_014885135.2 Alexandromys fortis | reverse complement strand
ATTCTGGGCGGAAGAGGAAGTGAGGTCAGACTCTGCTCTGCTTCCAGAGGGACCGGAGACGCCATGCTCTGCTCTCCCAGGCAGCTGCAACCCATGATGGACTTAGGCTAGAATCTTCCCGGTAAGCGCACCTTGGGGTGCTTACACACACCATTAGAAATGGGCTAGTCCAGGTGCGAGAATTGGCCTGTAAGGGCTAGAGTATGGGCCAAGCAGTTCTTTAAATGAATACAGTTTGTGTGTTGTTATTTCGGGCATAAGCTAGCAAAGCGGCTGGGGTGTTGGGGACGCAGCCCCGCCGCTCCTATTTCAACAGGTCACCTTGGGTTGGAAGCTAGCATGGGCTACAAAGAGATCTTTTCTCACAAAATAATCAGTAAATCAATAACAACCAACATATACGACAGCTTGGAAAAAAACCTCAAAAGCATTCTGCAGAGCGGAGAGTCCAAAGGTCCACGGCATAAATCCATCTATTCAACCGCCGCAGAGCTAAATGAGTCTTTAGAGATGACTACAGTTTGATTAACGGTGATCTGGGGCTGGGATGAGAGAGCCACTTCGCACCCTTGCCAACATCTGCCTGACTGTGCGTCTTCAAACCTCCCGTGACTGAGTGCCCTGGTACCAGGAATGTGGGAACACTCACCATATGTCAGAGTCCGTACTACACAGACAGACCCAAGGGTCCTTACCACAGAAGCGTGAGGTGGGAACTAATACTATTCTCATTTTACAAACGAGGACACTGGGGCTCAGAGCCTGTCACCTGAGGAAAACTAGACACAGGACAACTGAGCTTCACGTACACCGCTCCAAACAGAGCCTTGGATATAGGTTTAAGAACCCTACACAGAGCTTGGCTATGAGACGGTTATTCCACACCAAGTGCTTTACCTGAGTTATTTTATCCCAGGGACACCTCCATGAAACAGGTCTCTTTTATGGCATTTTAAAAAGCAGGAAACAGAGGCTGTAAGAAATTAACATATTTCCCTGTCTAAAACTTTGCATCTTGAAAAAAGGGCAAAATCAAGACTGAACCCCTGTCTGATGGTTCTTGAAGTCCCAGGATCCCAATCTCCATTCTACTGTCCTGCCACAGCGTTGGTACCCAGTCCAACTCTGAGACACTCCTCCATGGAGGAGCAGCCCATCAGAGACACCCCCTCCAGGGTGATGAACGGCATGACTGATGTGTGCGCCTGCAATCCCGTGGTGCCATCGACAGCTGAGGAGGATACACCTGTAAGCACAGGCTACCACCACCGTGCGCTGGAAAGTTAAGATGAACGTTTATGCAAGGCTTACGAGTATTATCTGGGTGATTTAAAAACGCCCCCTTTAGCAATTAAACGAGAACCTCTACAGGTAGGAGACAGCATCAGGGTAGGCTTAAAGATCCCCCCACAAGAATCCAATACCCAGCAGGAGGGACCACTGAACTACATGCAGTACCCTCTCCCGGGACACAAGACACCTCGCAGGACCACTGAACTACCTGCAGTACCCTCTCCCGGGACACAAGACACCTCACAGGACCACTGAGTTACCCGACGACACAATGCAGCAATCTCCATTTGAAAAAATGACTCCGCACCTTGCTGATTTGGGTGTCCAACCACAGAAATTAGCTCTTTCTTAGTAGGTTGGAAGACTGACAGTTTGCCCCATAAAACACCCACATCAAATGAAAGTTCATATTAGAAATAAAATAATAAATGATTTAGAAGAAAAATATTAAACTAGCACAAAGCTCCAGCTCGTTCTGCCAAATGTTAATACCGTGAGAACAGCAAGTCTGGCCGAGGTACCACTTACGATAAACACCGCATGGATTCCCTCTGACAGTACCTCAAGGTCCTCCCTACACAACCTCAGAAAGAAGGTCTAATTGCAGACCAACAGACAAAACATCGGGTCAAACCACATGCCACGCCTAGCTTTGGGAAGGCCAAAGTACCTGAAGATTGGCAGTTCCATGCTGTCTAAATATAAGGCGGTGTAGTCCACACTGAACTACAATTATTGTAAAAATAAAAACAAAATTAACTCTGATCTGAGAATAATGAATATAACTTCAGTCAATTGCCTTTTCCCAGTTCCCTGAGCAGGCCCACTACTTCAGCCAATCACCTCTTCCGGTCCCCTGAGCAGGCCCACTACCTCAGCCAATCGCCTTTTCCGGTCCCCTGAGCAGGCCCACTACCTCAGCCAATCGCCATTTCCGGTCCCCTGAGCAGGCCCACTACCTCAGCCAATCGCCTTTTCCAGTTCCCTGAGCAGGCCCACTACCTCAGCCAATCGCCTCTTCCGGTCCCCTGAGCAGGCCCACTACCACATTTTCAATCCGCACCGGCACCATTAAATACATCTGGAAGCGGAAGCGTCTGCAGAGTTAACACCTTAGACAGAGCTTGATGGCCTACAAGGGGACGCTGAAGCTAACACCTTAGCTGGAGCAGAGAACAAGCTCCCTCCCACCATCCTTCCTTATGGAACTCTAAAGTCAGTGAGGACCAACAGTTCTATGCAGAGCAGATCCTGCTGTGAGGAAGTCTGCTACTAGGAGCAACAAATTCCGCAATCAACAGCCTTAGCTTGGCTTGGTATTCAGAGCAAATCCACCTCTCAAAGCCAGTTCCTCAGAAATCAGTCCCAACAGGGAACTGGCCCTGGTTCTGCAAACTGGACGCAAAGTCGGGAAACCCACCCACATACTGGGCCAGAGATCTGAGAAGAGAAACTTTCTGTGCCTTGTGTATTTTATAATGAGAACACAGAACGTCAGTGTTGAGGCCATCATCCTGGATGTTCAAAGTGTGGACTTGCAGTTCTTTGCTAAGTTAAATCCCATAAAGACCCTGAGCCGAGATCAGACAGACAGAGAGAGAGAGAGAGAGAGAGAGACAGAGACAGAGACAGAGACAGAGACAGAGACAGAGAGACAGACAGAGACAGAGAGACAGATAGACAGAGAGAGAGACAGAGAGAGACAGAGGGAGAGAGACAGAGAGAGACAGACAGAGAGAGACAGACAGAGAGAGACAGAGAGAGAGACCGACCCATACCTACAAGGCACTAGGGAAGGAGGGCTCTAGCTGCCTTCTGCTCATTCGCACTTTGATTAGTGCAGCCATCTTCATTCAACATGGCCCTCCTCTCACACTGACGCCAAAGAACCAACCCCAGGACACCTGAAGCTGGACAAGTCACCTTCTTCTGCATCCCAGCCAACTAGTAAAGAAAGGACACTGGTCTCTCGGTGGAGGTGGCAGAGACTCACTCCCCAAGTGAGCAAGTGCAGAGTTTCAACGCTAGTGCAACTTTATTAAAGCTGTGACAGTCAATAAGTGACAAGTCATCTCATCGTGTGTGTGTGTGTGTGTGATGCCTAAGCACACACATGTGGAGACCAGCGAGGGTGACCCCAGGCTCCTCATGAATTTCTCCGCTTTATTTGCTAAGTCACGGTCTCTTGGTGAACCCAAAAGCTACCAATCTGACAGGTCTAACTAGCAAACTTGCCAAGAATTCTCCTGTCTCCGTTTCCTAAGTGCTAAGATTACACACAAGCCAGGCTTCCATGCTACCTGGCCTTTATATGGGGTCTGGGGATCTAAATTTTGTTCCTCTTGCTTGCATATCAAACACTTCATCCACCAAGGCATCTCTCCAGACCAACACCTTTTTTATAGAAGATCCATCCCATAAGGTCAATCAGTACCAAACCACAGCGATGAGTTCGATGGTTGCTCCATTTATACCGCCCAAACTGATTTCTCCTGGGACTACAAACTGACAATGGGGCCTGGGCATGTGCCGCAAACATCCGCAGAAGGGCCTTCCAGCCGCTCACCGCAGGCAGCTTCAGCCCCACAGAGCAGGCTCATGAGCTGAAGCAGCCTATGGCTTCAGCTCAGGCACGCCTCCAGCACAAGGCAGGCCAGAGGAAATTCATCTTTCCCACGCTCCTAGAGTTTCAGGCTGAATCTCTGGGCTTCACAGAGATACTTCTGGGATAACCACACCAACAAATTAATACCTTCGGGAGTCGTTTACTTACGGGCAGGTAAGCCAATCTACCAAGCTTGGATCGGATTCCCCAAAGGCCAGTTCCAAGTGTTAGCAGAGGAAATCGGAGGAAAGACAGGTGGAGTCACCTGCGCAAGAGCTCTGGTTACCTGAGCGGGCACCTCACACCTGACTGGTGTGATTGTGGTGTCCACAGCACAGTGGGAATGAGAATTCCCAGGTACTGAGAGAACTGAGCGGCAGCTAGGAGGATTAAAACCTAGACAATCTGAAGAGAAATTTCCATGTTCTCCTGCATGACAGACGAGGATGCCACAGACGTGATGACGGTGACGATGGTGATGATGAAGACCCCTTGACTGCACCCCACAGACATGACTACCATTTCCACATCACAGACAAAGAAAACACTGTATATGCAAGAGCCTAAAATAGATCCTAAGACGCCAGGCCGCCACAAGCCACAAAATCCCAAGATTAATAAACTGCTCAAAGGAAGAGATGTGAGAGGTACTTTGTATTTGCTGGAGAGAACCCATGCAAGTTCCAGATAGAGCATCAAAAAGGTAAACGATGGGGCAATTTCCACCATTTGATGTCATCTCCCAGCAGCAACTCAACCCTGAAAGATGAAGCAGTCGGAGAGATGTCTCAGCAATGAAGAACACGCATTGCTCCTGCAGAGTGCCTGGGTCTTCAGGAATGAGGTGCGATGCAGATTACACGCGCGGGTATGTGTCTGTGTGTCTGTCTGTCTGTGTCTGTGTGTGGTCTGTGCCTACGTGTGTGTCTGTGTGTGTCTGTCTGTGTCTGTGTATATGCACTGTCTGTGTGTGTGTCTGTCTGTATATGTGTGTGTCTGTGTGTTTATCTGTGTGTCTCTGAGTATCTGTGTGTGTATGTGTCTATGTGTCTCTGTGTGTGTATCTGTATGTGTGTCTGTGTGTGTGTCTGTGTGTGTAGATGCATGCAGAGAAAATAAAATACATAATATAAAAATGTCTTCCTTTGTTTAATGTAAAACAGGAAAGCAAGAGAGCATGGTAGATCAGCACGTGGCGCTGAGAGGGTCCTCCAGACCCTGACACCCCCCAGCACGTGGCGCTGAGAGGGTCCTCCAGACCCTGACACCCCCTGCTGGCGGCTGCTGTTTCCCAGTGGCATGCTTCCTAACTGTTAGTCAGGGCAAACCAGGAAGAATGTGGCATTTCCCAACACAAAAGGAACTGAGCACATCACACCAGGTCCCATCATTAAACTTCAGCAGAAGCAAGATAAAACACATTCAAAAATCAGAGCGACAAGCAACAAGGAAACTAAAGTTTTCTCCAAAAATACTTTTTCTTAAGTTTAAGATAAATGTGTTATACCAAGACACACAACTATAATATGCCCTGTATTTAATATGGGTTTGGCTTACATTTCTCTTTACCTTCACAAAATTAACGTAGTTAGTTAAACAACTGGTGTAAAAACAAACCTTCCTTTCTCAGAGACTCTTCTCTCCTGGGTTTAATACTGAGAACCCCATTTCCCTGACAATTTTTATATCAGTGAATAATTTATTAAACAGCACCAAAAAAGAACATTTCATAAATACAGCTATGAGATTTATCTATGAAAACACTGAAAATCAATTCTGTATTTATCTTTTACCTAGATTCACCATAAATTCAATATCTCGTCTGGTATTATAAGTAACCACCATCTGATAGCAAGAGGAGGCTTCCATGTTCTATTGGGAAAGTTTGCAGAATTAAAAATAGTGGTGAAAATGATGATAATTATAATAATTTTTATAGCCCAATCCAAAGAGCAAGCTTCTCTAGTGTGGTTTAAAATGTTTTATGACTGGGTCTAGTCAGTCTGAGAGGGTCTTGAACTTGTGACCTTCCTGCTTCAGCTTCCGTGCCACAACACCCAGGTTATTTACATAAACCTAATTTACAGAAGTCTTCCTTCTGAGGCTTCAGGCGAAGCCCATCTTTGGCCAAGTCACCGTCACTTACCTTCTGGTAAATCATGTGGCACATGGCAACTCTCAGCTTCATCCCGGCGCACTGCACGTGGTAAAAGTACAGGTGGTGCAACACAGCCAGGAGGAGCGTGCACGCAGACAGGATCGCGGCGTAGCCGTAAGCTGTATGCAGAGCCACGGAGTCGCTGGGATCATAGTTCTCAAAATACTCAATGAATTTCCCTAAAAGTACGGGCTGGACTACTCTGGTGGTCTCCTAAAAAAGAAAAAAAAAGGGCATTCATTAGAAATATAAACCACCAATTTTTCTCAACACAACTTTACTTCCACATGCCCCTCGCCCCTGACCTAAGGCAGAGAAAACTGCTGCCGTCATTACTACAGCAAACCAGTATTCTAACCTGAACTCAGAGCCACAGGCTCAAAGACAGATACATGTTAATACACTGGGATTGGTCCAGGCAGATGCGCAATGCATGCTAGAATCAACTTTAAAAGACACCTGGCAGGCTGACAAATAAATCCTGGCTGAAAATGAGTAAGGAAAAAAAATTAGTGGCCGAGGAGGAAAAGGCTAGAAATCTGATTAAATACACACATGCCAGCTCTTGGTCTGCCTTGCTTCCTATGGCCTCTCAATGCCCCACCCAGCCTAACAGGAAGTGACAGTGTGGTCCATTCACAAAAGACATACGCATGCTACCTCCTTCTGTTCCAGCCTTCTCAGCAAGGACATTTGTGAAAACCCAGGACCAAAAAGAGAATGTTCCAATCTTCCTCAGCGCAGGCTCTGCAAATCCGTGCATCCCAGATTCTGCTGGGCATGTGGAAAAGCCGCAGTCTGCACAGTCCCCAGGGAGACTGTGTAATATGTCTCTATCCCCTAGACACTGAGGTGTGCCCAGGGTTACTGCCACCTTTGCTGAGGCAGTCTAGGATTGAAAACTAAACATGGCGCAAACCGTTTTCTACCAGCGTTACAGCACCAGGCACTGATTATAAATCAAGATTAATAAGCATCTATTCTCCGAGACAAAAACCAAAAGCCAATACCAATGACGTGAGAGGCTCTGGGGAAAGCCATCTTCTGACCAGCAAGGAAGAACTGGAGCCCTCATTATACAACAGTTCCCTGACTCACAGGCCGCTCACACCCCTTCACGGACCCCTCCCCCATGAGAGAAAACCAAACACTCCCTGCAAATCAAAGTCACCAAAAGTAAACACGGGGGCCCACACCACTTCCTCCTCAAGGACAAAAAGGCAGGCTTGGAAATCTTTCAGACACTTGACTCTGAGCAGCTTTTCCTTTCAGATAACACAGACATGCAAACACCTGAGAGTTTGCTTCGCATGACTATTTTCTGTCCATGAGAAGGGACAGGGAACGAGAAGGAGAATAACAGAAACATCTTCCCAACCACTGATCCCCAGTCAGGACATTTGCAGGAGATGCCTCGGTCTCTCAAACGGGCTGTGACCCCAAATCTAACCTCCCACTCTGTACGCACGCACATGCACGCACACACACACACACACACACACACACACACAACTACACTGCCTTCCACGAGGTCATGGACGTTCTGAGTATTATACAGAAGGACATGCTACTCAACGAACGCATACGATCAAGGCCCTCAGACTCCATGAACTCAGAGGCTCCCTGTCACTTCCGTCCCCAGTAACATCTTGGAAGAAGGACAGAGAATTAATTCAAGAGCACCTGACCCCACGATCACAATGGCTGCACATTTCCTAAGATGACCCTTGCGTTTCCCTGAGAATTGAGGGCACCATGTTGTTCATATGGGGGACCTAGACCCTAGGACAAGCCGGGACAGCTGGGTCAACAGCACACTAACCTGGGCCCTGCACCTAGGAGCCCAGGGGCAACTCATACCACCCCAATTTGCCTGATACTCTGGACGAAGTCATGAAGTCTTTGTCACTTCCTCACAATTCTCCTGACAGGGAGCGAGCGAGCAAGCGAGCCATGGAATGGAAGACTTGGCAAATACAACAAAAGAGGTAACGAAGGGAAGGCAGGTCTCCATGCCCAAGCTGTGTGTTCCACAGCTAATAATCCCTTTATGCCTCTTAATGAGTAACAGCTTGCGGTCAATACCTCCTCCCATGGACCTATCCTTCCTATCCCCAACCCTCACCTAGGAAGAAACAATGAAACAACTACAAAAATGCCTATTCTCGCCGGGCGGTGGTGGCGCACACCTTTAATCCCAGCACTTGGGAGGCAGAGGCAGGCGGATCTCTGTGAGTTCAAGACCAGCCTGGTCTATAAGAGCTAGTTCCAGGACAGGCTCCAAAACCACAGAGAAACCCTCAGAGAAACCCTGTATCAAAAAAAAAAAAAAAAAAAAAAAAAAAAGCCTATTCTCACGCTTTTAACTGAACCGAATTAAGCTTTCTGGGAACCTAGAAGGGAAGGTGAAAATGTAGCCGGGTATGTATTGATAACATGCTTATAATCCCAGAATTCAGAGGTGGAGGCAGGAAAATAGTTTGCAGCTGGCCTGTGTCAAAAATAGTCGTACCTTCATCTTAGATCCATTCTGTGCCCTACCAAAGAAGTTCCCCGCCCTTTGTTCTCCCCAAAAATGGCCAATCTCACGGTACTACCGGAGGGCAAGGAGATCCCTCAAGGCCGCAACAGCCAAAGTTCTGACTCCGGCCCACACTGCCACTTACAAAGTTCAGTTAGACCCACACAGTCGCACTTCCCAGTCCTCCCACCCTCACTGAGACAGAAGATAGAATCACACCTACAAAAAGTGAATGTTTTAGGTAAGTTTACATTTTTGTCTTGGGACTTAGGCACAGCTATGAGACACAGTGGCACCAGGTCTGGGGCTAGACACTCTGGCACCTGAACCTCTGAGCCCCTGAAGGCAGCTACCTCCCAGTGGAGATTTGGTACTCGGTCTCCACCACTGTACTTTGCAGAGTAACTTACTACAGAGTTTGATGGGGCATTGTCCCCACTGGGCCTGGGGCCCCTTTCACGCTCCCTGAGGACCCGAGACTCTTCCTGCCTGGTTTCACAGTCCCTGATCTGTGTGATGGAAGCAAAGCAGAGGAAGCGAGAAAACTGTGAGAGAAAATGATGCTGAAGTAAAACCCACGAGCAGCAGTGAGCTGTGGGGGAAGCAGCAGGCAATGGACTGCAGAAAGGGCGGACAGGAGACAAGAGTTAGTGGAGGGAGACCAGAGACGGTGAGGTACGCAGCGGATCTGGGGAACGCATCACTACCAAGATCTCAGAGATGCAGGAATTGGGATCTTCCACCCTGAACTGCACCGTGAGACCACAGAGAAGGGGCAAGCATTTGTGGTATGTTGCATCCACGGAGGCCCAGATTCGGACTCCACAAAGTGTGTGGGGCCTGAGCTCCCCTACCAAAGGAGGACTCTGAAGGCAGAAACCAGTCCCAGGGGAACATCACTACTGTTTGTCTTGCCCCATCCCAGTGTCTGGTCTTAGCGCATGGTAGAAACGTGGTGTGGAAATTGCAGGTCCTTCTTTGGTGTCAGTCTGGAATGCTTCTATACAGCAAGAGCTGTATGGAAGAGTACGCAAGAACCCAGAACCTAGACGTAGGCTTCAAACCACTAAACAAAAGCACTCCGGCAGAACACAGCAGGGGAAAGTCAGCTCGGGAAACGCTGTGTTCAAAGGGAAAGATGATTCATAACTGGCTTTTAAAGTGACTTCCAGCCATCGAGACGGCTCACTGGGTAGCAGCGCTTGCCACGCAAGCACGGTGACCTGAGTTTGATCCCTGGAGCCCACAGTGGAAGGAGAGAAGTGACGCAGTTGTTCTTTGACCTACACACACACACACACACACACACACACACACACGCACAAATATTTAAAAGGGCTTAACTAAAATACAATCACCTCATAAAGGAGCGTGGAAACAGCAGAGAAGACAAGAGCAGCCTTCTTTAAAGATTATCTCTTTCCTGGGCCAACAAAAAGCTCCTTAGCCCCAGTAGGGAAGGCCAAAGGGCCACTCAACAGTTTGAAAACTAATTGTAGAAGAAAAGAAGTAAGACACTCTCTTGAGTTTTCTACACATACTACACCTCAGGGTAACCAAAAGACTAAGCAGAGCAGACCTAGACGTTGTGGGGAGGTCACAGCTAACAAACAAGGGGGGAAATAACGGCCACATCACCATGTTGCAGCCATCTCCCCTTAACCACAAGCATCCCCGACATCACACGGGGGAAACCAGCAAGCACACGCTAGGGTCCTCGAAGTGATGGCAGAGGGCACTGCAAAGTGGGGAGGAGCTTATCAATAGCTCCTGCTGCCAAGAGAACACATCCGGCGACTCAGGAGGGGAACGCCATCACACCAACCCAGACTGTGGGAACCTCTGCTCAACAAGCAGTTCGGTGTTTTCAATCACAAAAATACTGACCGCAAAGGTAACTGGAGAGGGAAGGACAGACGGGCAGACAGAAAAAAACCCAAAGCCATCTAAGTCAACGGGATGCATCTCACTGGACCAAAGTCCAAAGCATAGGGAAAACAGTGCAGCAGAACTGCCAGTTAAGAGCACATACTACACTTGCAGTAGGTCTGCGTTCAAGTCCAACACCCAAGCCGGGAGGTTCACAGCCATCTATAACTCCTACGCCCTCTCCTGATGTCTGTTGACCCTGTACTCATGCACAAACCCACATTCAGGCATGTGCATTATACATAATTATAAGAAATGATATGTGGGTGGATGGATGGATGGATGGATGGATGGATGGATGGATGGATGGATAGGTGGATGGGTGGATGGATGGATAAATGGATGGATGGATGGATGGATGGATGGATGGATGGATGATGGATGGATGGATGGATGGGCAGATGGATGGATAAATGGATGGATGGATGGATGGATGGGTGGATGGATGGATGATGGATGGGTGGATGGATAAATGGATGGATGGATAAATGGATGGATGGATGGATGAATGACTGGATGCCAGATACACTACTGATCATCTCAACTATTCAAGATGGTGAGGCCGGAAGAACAATTCAGACCAAACACCCTAGTTACCCACACAGTAATCAAATTAATCGATAAAATGTAGGCTTTAAAAAAAAAAAAAAAAAAAACAAGAGAGGGAAATGAGCCCTGGCAAGACACGCTGATGATATTAAAGCTGTAGTTAATGTGTCTGTGAACAACGGCACGGTAATCCTGTAGCAGAAAGCCCAACTGTTAAAGGTACAGACAGAAACATTTCCTAGATAAATGGTGTGATACACGGGGACAGTGGAGTGAGCCGGGCTCTGCATGACTCGCGCCTCGACATGAGTGGACAGATTATACTCAAGTGGGGCTTACAGGCAGACAGGGGCTCCTGCTTCTGGTCGAGTTTGGTGTTTCTAGAATGTCTTTAAGAGTCTATGAAAGAAAATGTTCCCCCAAGCTTGGCCCTAGATGGCAAGCAGCTGAGCAAGAATTACCACAGAGAGGAGGACTAACAAATTTTCCTCTTCCTATCGTCCCCCACAAGGAGTCCGCACAGGAGAGTGCGGGAGAGGGGAACAGAACATCTAAAAAAAAAATCACACATCTTTCTTTAAAAGCCAGGTCTGTCGCTTGCTAGTCCCACGTGTGCCATGTATTATAACCTCTTCTGAGCCTCCATCTACAACTGAGGGATCTGCCCTGTCTCCCTCAGAAGCATCCCGGAGTTGACCAGACGATCCCACAGTGGGTGTGAGCTCTGACTGCTTTCCTTAGGCCACGGGAAGAGCCTGGCACGCTCAGAGCTCTGGGGTTCAGTCCTCTGCACGAAACGCTTTAAAACTAAGTTAGATTAAAAGGCATGAACAAGCGCAATGGCTGGTGGCTAGGACATTAGCGTGCACAGATGGTTCTGGAACCCCGCGGCTTACAGACAGCCACGGCAGGGTAAGTGACTCGAACGGAGTTGTTTATGAAAGTCGAGTTTCCCTGGAAGCTGCATGAAGAACCCCACTTGAGGACAGTGTTTTAGCTGCTGATATTTATTCCCAACCATTACAAATACGATCTTCTCCCAGGGAAGCAAATGGTCCTCTGACTTTTTAATGGAAACATTTATAAGCATTTCCCTTGTTTCTCACTCAGGGCCATCACTGTGAACGTCAGTACGCTGATGCAGACTGCACAAGAGCCCACAGTGCAAACACGACCAACCACGCCGGCTTCATTCAAGGTTAGCTCCACCCGTCCCGGCCTGCGCCATCTTCCCCTTGGTACCCACTTGGCCTCCTCAGATGAGCTGATGGTGAGGGGCACTCAGAAGAAAGAACTGGAAGTGCAAAGGGTCAGGGTACCTCCCGGGGATCAGCCATGAGTAAATGCACAGATTGTTGACTTCTGACCCTGGGTTACCTCAAACAGCAGCCTCCATGAGCCCCTACAGCCTCTACCTGTAGCACAGACAGTCAAGTAAAAGGCTGCCCACATTTTTAACAGTCCCCAACACTATCTCCAGGATCCAATGCCGCCTTCTGGCCTCTGTGGGCACTACATGTGTGTGGGCACATAAACGGATACACACACACACACACACACACACACACACCGCATGCGCGCACATGCACACACAAAACACTCACACAAATAAAATAAAAGTAAACTCTAAAAAGTCTTGGCCAAAGGCCAAGTCGGCAGGTGAAGCTGGCGGTCTATCATTGCCCTTCTTGCCAAAGGTCAAGAGAACAAGACTTAGCCAACCCCTACCATGCCTTGCCTATGACAGGTACAAGCAGGAGAGTCCGCAAAGGCTCCCTTGATGTCCCCAGCTTCGTTCTCCCACAACCAAGAAACGTCACACCTCAAAACTCAGGCCTGGAGTGACGTGAGGGGGAGGTCTGTGCAGACTCTCCCCACAGTGCTCTTGCCTGCAAAGGCTCCAGATAGGTGGAAACACATTTCTGTCCCCATGGCATTTCCCTGGAGGTGCACCCAGGGGACAGACATGCTGGGAACTCACTGTCTGCTCAGAGCTGGCTTTCACTGGCCTGCAGGAGCGTGTCTGCATAAACCCTCTCCTACTTGTTTCTCGAATGTCACCATCAATTCTCAGTTCGCACCAGACAAGGTGGGGCCTACTTAGAAATACAAGCAAGACTTCTCCTGAGACTAGCATCTCGCTGCCTCTCCACCCGGGGAAGGTCTTGCTGGTGCGGGTGGGACACACAGATTAGGGGTCAACGCGGGTGTTGTGTTCCCAAAGGAGTACCGTGTGCTTTTGAGTCACTAAAGAAATATATGTTTTGCACAAAATGCCTCACTGAGCTCATCCTTCTGCAGACAAAACTCAGAAACCAATGAACACCACAGAGACGAGATCCCAAAAAAAACGAGAAACCAGTCCATAAACTATGAAACTAATGCTCGTTCTCCTGGCTCGGGAGTGAGCCGCAAGGATGGAAGCCTGTGAGAGTTGGGAGTGACTGTCAACCCTACCGCTTACAGAATTACCGGGGAGATGAGGGATCTCTAGACTTGATCCACTGAGGTGGGAAGACCCGTCCTGAATGTGGGTGACAGCATTCGATGGACTGGGGACCTGGGCTGAGTAAGGGGAAGGGCAGAGAGAGCACTGGCCCTCATCATGCTGCTTCCTGACTCCGGGGCCGCCAACGTGCTGTCCCACCGTGATGGGCTCAGATGGGCTCTCCCTCAGACTGCCAGCCGCAGCGAGCACTTCCTTCCTTAGATTTTGTCAAGTATTCGATCACAGCCGCGAGTAAAGGAACACATACAAAGTCATAAGCATCACCTGAAGGCGATTTCTTCTTGCTTTTTTTGAGACAGGGTTTCAGTAGCCCAGCTGACCTGAACTCTCTTCCTCTTGCTCCAACTCTCACCTATTTGAGTAACGGGCAGGTGCAACCACACCCATCGGGCCACGAACTTTGAAATGCGGCTGGATCCTTATTAGCTTCCTCATAAGAAATTACTTCTGAGCTGGACAGTGGTGGCACAGGCCTTTAATCCCAGCCCTCGGGAGGCAGAGGCAGGAGGATCTCTGGGAGTTCGCGGTCAGCCTAGTCTACAAGACCTAGTTCCAGGACAGTTAGAACTGTTACACAGAGAAAAGAGAGGGGGGAAAAAACTGTTTCAAAAAAAGAAAAAAGAAAAGAAATTATTTCTGACTTCTGCAGATTATCAGCATCAATGGACCAGTCCGTGAAAAATAAAAGTATTTGTGTTAGAATACATGCTTCTTTTTGGCTGACTGAAAAGAAAGAAGAGGAGGAGGAGACAAAGGAGGAGGAGGCAAAGGAGGAGGAGAAGAAGGAGGAGGAGGAGGAGGAGGAGGAGGAGGAGGGGGAGGGGGAGAGGGAGAGGGAGAGGGAGAGGGAGAGGGAGAGGGAGAGGGAGAAGAAGAAGAAGAAGAAGAAGAAGAAGAAGAAGAAGAAGAAGAAGAAGAAGAAGAAGAAGAAGAAGAAGAAGAAGAAGAAGAAATCCCAAACATCATTTTCCCAGCTGAACACAAAAGACTCGTAGCTCCCCAGATGTGACTGCGTTGAAAGGGCTGCTTAATTATCACAGCAGGGGTCACGGCAGGGAAAGCGGAGCCACCCAGAGGCAGCCCAACTTCTGCTGCAGGACTTCAGGTCCATCTGGACACACTGGACACACTGACCCGCCAGTGACAGCCCCTGTCCAGGACTGCATGGGACTTTCCGGCCCCAGGAGACACTGGACAAACGCAGGTGCCACCACTCCTCTAAGGCCCTCCGGGCTCCAGCCTCCCTAGGCTAAGGTCAAACAACAGACTTGAGGAGTTTCGGGGCAAAGTTCATGACCTTAGACCAGCCCCAGTCTAGAAGGTTTGGGCTCCTCTCAGAGTGGCTGAAACAGAAACTCAGCTAGCTGTCATCTATGTTTTAGGGTGGCCCTGGGTACAGGATACTGAGAACTCAGCACTTGGGGAGCTGTTGATAATAAGAATACCTCCCACCTCACCGAAGTCCTAAAAGGAATAAAATTAACATCATGGATAAAGGATTCATACATGGTTTCTGGTGGCAGCATTTTTTTTAAGAACCTTTTTTTATTTCTGAACTGCCAGCACTCAGGTCAGGAGGTGGAGGCTCACAACGGCCTTGAACCTCCACCTCTAAGGGATCAGACCTCTTCTTCTGGCCTCGTCAGACATCCCAATACAAGTGGCATAAACACACATATACATAAATAAAAACACAAAGGGACAAGCCACGCAGCCAAATTTTCAGGATCCCCCTCCAGCAAGCTACTGACCAGCACAGGCCCTGATCTTTCTGGACAACCCTGAAGGGTCTCTCAGCTTTCCACCTTCGGCTGATCAGCGCATTCGACCACTGGTTTCCACTCTGTATGCCAGGCTACCAAAACTCAACTTTAGACCAGCAATCTCTTCCGAGGCAAGACCAGCCAACTAGAGTGACCAGCACAGAAGGCCACTAGAGTTCAAGCTGGACCATGGTCCAGAGTGGGTACAGCTCTAGGTGCCCGGGCACATGGCACCAAGTCTTATTTACCTGGGAGGGGAAAGTTGGCAGTACCCTTCTCGGGGAAGCATTTATCGGATTTGGCACGGGGAGGTTAACAATGACTTGTTGGGCACCGGTTATTCCGGGCTTCGGCCCAAGAGCACTTCCTCCAAACCACAGGACATGTCTCCTCAAGCATGATCAAAGATGTCTCTGGATCTCCCACACTGCAGAACGCCGGCATGCAATATGCACCATAGGGCACTGTGGCTTCTGGTGACACTGGACCTTAGGCCTTGTGAAAATGTGTTTATTTTGTGTGGATGTGTGTGTCCCTAAGTGCGGTGTATGTGCACTGAGCGCAGGGTGGAGCCCAGGGAAGTGAGAAAATGGTACAGGATCCCGCTGGACTAGACTGGGGAGTGGTTCTGAACCACTATGTGGGTGCTGGGAACTGAACCCCAGACCTCTGCGAGAGCAGTGAATGCTCCTAACTGCTGAGTTGTCAGAAAAAAACAGTAACATCCATCAGCGTCAGCCACTTAAGCATCATGGCCCACTCCAAAGACACAACTAACGGAATTCATTATTCTTCTTCTCTGAGCTCAACACACTCCAAAGTTCATCTGGCCTCTCCTCCCTGCTGGTTCCCACTGCCATCCATGAAGATCAACAGTGAGTGTGTCTCCTCCTGGTCCACCCACTCAGAAACAGGGGCCAGGTTAGAGCAAACATTTACCTCAATTAACGTAAAAATTCCCAAAACCAGGTAAGATTTCCAGTAACACTTTATGATCGCCTTGGTTAAGGAAGGCTTCCGTGCGTCCTTCTTGGCTCTCAGGACTTCTTTATCCCAGTACCTGCAAAAAGACAGAAGCTGAGTCAAGAATGGTGTGCATGGTCATTGCGCAAAACGGAGAGGTGGCAGGAGGACAGAGGAGTGTTTATGACAGGGTTATTCTGAGATGCGGCACAAACACCAGCTAATTGTCCCGGGGGACCCAGAATGATGGGTGAGGGAGACTTTGCTGCACCAGAAAAATGGGCCTCAAGGGGGAACATCTCAGGGAACACGTTACCGCCGAGCTTTGCTGGACGACAGCAACCTTGGTAGCCAGAGAAGGCAGGCGCTCACTCTGATGTAAACCTCATCCAGGGACAGATCTCAGGCATGGACAGCCTGTGGAGCAGGCTCCCCTCACGCCTACCAACATGGGTTTTCATTCCCAGGTCACTAAGTCAGGCCAGCCTGAGAGGAAGCGCACCATGTTGGGAGAAGGAAGCCACAGCAAGGTCTGCAGCAAAAAGCAAGGGACCCGAGAAGGCCAACCCTACTGCAAGCCCTAAGCCGCACAGGCCGGGCTCTCCTTCCCTCACCTTCTCTTACTGTGTCACACCCCTTACCCTTGCAGTTCCTCTCCGAGGTGCTTGGAGCGATCTTCTGGAAGCACTGAGAACATGTCATCTTCCTCCAACCTCCGCGAGTGACCAGTTTTAAACAAGGGGTTGAGCCACCTGTGAAAGAGTTAGAAGGATGACATCGTCAGAACTACACCTTTGTGTTGAAGAAGTCGCCCACCTCTGGGCAATTTGTCAGCCTCCAGATTTTAAGCATACGAAGGCAGAGAGAAGTCAAATCTGTACTAATTCACACCATACACACGTGTGTGTGCACACATGCATGCTTACACTGGGAGACCCTGGGGGTGGTGATGCCCCCAATCAATGAGAGCACTCTGACGCCCGGATAGCCAGAGCTTCACTTCTTAATAGCATCTCCCTTATAGAGACAATGGCACCTTAAAAACAGCTGATTACCGGGGCAGAAAAGGTGCTAGGTGGACCGCACCTTCTTGTACTGCAATATAGGGAGACGCTCAAGGAACCATGAAGATAGGGCCAAGAACAGAAGAGCTAGACAGAGGGGTCCCACTGGACAAATCTGGGAAGCATTGGGAGTCCAAATCAGGAAGATTGGTAAGGCACTGTAACCACTGAACAACAAAAGAATCCAGAGTCCTCACTGAGGAAGAAGAGGAAAGCTCCTACACAGACCACACCATACAGTTAGAAAACACCAGTAGAGAGTGGGGGCGTTGTCCAGTATTAGAGTGTACTGGGCCCTAAAATCAATCCTCAGTACACCCTCTTCCCCGCAAAGGAAAAGAAAATTGCCAAGAGAAGCTAAGGGGTTTCAGCAGTACCGAGACCTCAGCAGCTCTGGGAAGCAAGGTGTGAAGTGCTCAGGACACTCCAGAGGCACAGAGCTTTGACTGGGAGCAGTGACAGATCCACAGGACTGTGGCAGACAAGGCAAGGGCTCCTAAAGGTAAACCTGGGTCTCTAGAACGTTCCAACGCTTCGCCTTGTCCACCCTAGGGATCCTGAGTGACACCACGAGAAGGAGAAGCCAATCGGGTCACCTCTTTCTCACCACCCTCCCCAGGGAGCACTTGTCACCCCGCCTACCCGGGGCTCCACGTAGGTGGGCTTCCCAGACACAACTGAAATGCCTTCCACAGGCCTGAGCCCTTTCTTCCAGTAGAACATCCGGAATTTTCCAGTTAGTACTTCCGAGTGGAATTCATTAGCATGTTTTCAGGCTTAAAGACTTGTGATGGTTTGTGGTGGGGTTGTTTTGTGTTGAATCAGCAGGAAAAGACATTCTGGGAAGACAGACTAGCTAAGAAAGGCTCAGGTGTGGAGACGTTATCAGGTAACTGCTCAGCATGTACAGGACCTGAGTTCAAACCCAAGAACCAACCCCTTGAAGAGGACAGAGGAGGAAGCAGGAAAGAAACACTGCTGACCACGACCAAAGAGACTGAGCAGTGAACAGCATTTGTAGCATATGCAGGAATGTTACAGAGAGGGATGTAATATTAAATTAAGAAATACGAACTCAAGGGACTCCAAGTTTCCTTTAGAAGATGCCACAGATGGATCCTCCCAGGCTCTCTCACTACCCAAATCTCAGAAAACCCAGCCGAGACACATGGTTTCATTTGCTGCCAGACAGGTATACTGAGATAAGAAACTATCTTTGATCATCTGTGTAATAAATTATATATGGTCGGATATCACACATGACCTTCTGATGAACAATAACGGATTATACTATGATAATCCCTAAAATATTATAAGGCCAAGTGGCATCACGAGCCGTCTTAATTTGTGTGAGCACAGGCAAGGTTAGCTGAGTGACAAAGCCGCCCAGGGACAACTGCTCAGAATACGTCTCTTTGGTTAAGTCACGGATGATCACACATGGAGACCCAGGTAAACAGATGCCTTCATTCTAACTTATCCCCGGGGAAACTGCATTTCATCCTTGTTCAACACGAAGACCCCAACTCCTTCAGAGCAGCAAGCACCCCCATGCGACTCGCAACCCCTGCCGATAACACAGCACCTGTGAGATGGGAGCGACAGCTACTGAATGGATGAGATGGTGTCTGACACAGAGGGTCAGGTCGCCATGAGCAGGGACCACAGTGTGACTTTGGGAAGTCAATCTATTGTACCATGCTGAAGCGCAAATACACACTCATACACACACAGAGATACACACATTCATACACAGAGACATACACACACACACACACAGATACATACTCAGACACAAATACACAAAGACACACACACTCATACATAGAGACATACACACACAGAGATACACACACTCATACACATATACACATAGACACACATACTCATACATAGAGACATACAATCACACACACTCATACAGAGACACACACTCACACAGAGAGATACACATACATTCACACACAGAGAGACACAGACACACAGAGAGGCACACACTCACACAGACATACACACTCACACACAGATACACACACTCATACAGAGACACACAGATACACACACTCAATTACAGAGACACACACACATAGACATATACACTCACACAGATACACACACACTCTGTGTACACACAGAGACCCTATGACGATTTGAGATTGCTAAGGGAAAGTTTCTGCAACACAATAAACCTCTCCCCCGACACAGTAATCCAAATCAGACCAAATTAAACCAAACTAGAAAAAGCCCAGGTTTAATGTAGGAGACAGGGAAGGGAGAGCAGAAAACCTAGTGTTTGTGCTCCGGGGTACAATTTAAATACCCTGTGGGACCGGCCTTGAGCATCTCTGGGAGGGGTTATTGTCTGACGGGCTTTCTCGGGGTGGACTGAGGCAACTCCCAGGGGAGGGGGCTTAGGATGAAACTTCCACCAGAACATTCCAGACTCTTTGGATATATGGATGCCAAGGCCTTAACCCAAACATTACAGACTCTGGGTATGTGGATGCCAGGGTCTGGGGCGATGCTTCCAACCAAACAGTTATCATAAACAAAACAGGGTGACCCGAGGCTGGTCCCACAGGGGGTGGCAGTGGAGGGCTCGTGGCCACGGCGGGTGAGGGACAGATACGCCAAGCAGAGAGAGCTTGGGAACAGAGTTTATTTGGTGGGTATTGGAAATGGCGTAGAGTAAGGGGTTATGGAGGGAGGGACAGAAGAGAGAAAGAGAAGGGCAAGGGAAGGAAGAAGACAAGAGAGAGGCTTCCGCCTCTCCAGAAGAGATCTGAGCTAAGCCCTTTCTCTCTGCACGCTGGTTATCTCCAGCCATGTGTTCCAGTAACGGAAACTTACACAGCCCTAAACCCTGACTCCTGACCTAACATGCTGCAATACTAACGCAGCCATGCAGCCTTTCACTCATCTGATCCCTCGGTTCCTGTGTTTCTGGGGAAATGTCTGAGAAGCCCCCCTCTTTGCGCTCCATACCCCACATGGTCTCACCTGGGTAGAAACTAGGTTCTATTAACAGGCTTAAATCATGTTCCGCCTCTGCAAGCATGAGCTTAGTTCTCAGAATACTGTTTTCCTCTCAATTATTCAGTTTTAGTATTTCTACATGTGACTTCCTGCAATGGACATAATGGTGTTAAAAATAAATAAATAAATAAATAAATAAAGCACCTGACTCATACAAGCAACTGCTTATTCCACATCCCCTCCCGTACATCTAATAAGGACCTCAAATTTTAAAATGTCCCCCCAAAAATGGTGACTTCCCCTTTGAAACCCTGCCCGTCACATGGCCTCTTCTCCTTTAGATAACAGACGTCACATGTTTCCAGCTGCCCAGGCTTTGGGAACCCTCAGGGCCTTCCAACTGTCTGGAAAAATCACATGTCCACGCCACCTGCAAACCTGTCACTTTGACCTGCGGAACTGCCACACTGACCGCCTGGGAGTTACATCCTTCCCTTAACCCACACTTAAATTTCCCACTCAGGGAACACATCTGAGAGGCTATCGCAGTTCACAGTTTTAGAACAATGCTTTCCTTCAAAGCGTGTAAGTGCCGGAAGGCTGGATGACCTCATTTGAAGCCACACAGAACACACTGGACACGCAGAAGGCACAGCTTGGCCCAACACATGGATGGACACTCTGCAAGTCCTTAGTTCTGATTTATTTCCACCTCAGACCCCATTCTCAGTCTGTGGTATGGAGCAGAGCAACCGAGACAGAGACTGCACAGGAGGGGTGTCCCGAGGAGGTGGCTCTCGGCCTGGAATGTACAGGAGGAGGTTCTCGGGAAGAAGGTGACATGAGGAATTTGGTTTCCAGTTAGTCCGTGACTAAATGCTGCCAAGGAGGAGCTGAGGCTAATCGCTAACATCAGCTTCTCCTCTGGCATGCCGGTTAGTTGGCTCTGACTGCACCTGCCCGCCCAGTAAGCAACAATATCACCCAACAAAATCCTGCCAAGTTTGCCAGGGCTCCCTCATCACCAGGTTCCCGGTGGCCTGGCTTGGAGAGCCCAGCACGCACGATGCCCTCCAGCTCTCCCCACTCTGCTAGAAACTGTACTTCGGTCCTCGCTCGGCGCAGATCTCAGTGGAACCCATCCACTGTGTGGGGGGACAGCGAGGACAGGCTGTGCTATCTCAGGGTGGATCACCACTCCGCCTCTGCAGACCAGTTCCAAGCCCAAACCACACTAAACACACAGATGAGACATCTACCAAGTTGACATTGTTCCCCAAACCCTCTGTTGAGGGGTGTGGTGGGGCATGCCAGAAAGCCCAGCCCTAGGGAGGTGGTGGCAGAAGGATCTGACATTCAAGGTCATCTTGGGCGTAGCTAGTTCAAGTCCAACCTGGGCTACCCTGTATCAAAGCAAACAAAGCCCCAAATTCTCCTACTTCCGGGAGGCCTCTTGCCTGGTGTGTGTTGAAATAAACAAGTTCTGTTTCCCTCCCTGGTGTCCAGAGCCCTGCACTCCATCTATAGCCCCACTCCCCATGAATCCTCACATGCTGTAAGCTTTAGTACAAGGTTGGCTGGCTCAGTGGATTTGTGATGAGGCAGTGGATCATGGTAGGGGCGTGCGGTACCCAAAGATGCTCACTTCGAGATGGCTGGGAAAGGCCTAAGTGTCCTATCCAGGGGCTTCAGGGCCGTCGCGGTTCAAATGTGTCCCCTAGCTTCCCTTTCCTCCCAAGAGGAAATCCATGCTGTTCAGGGCTTCCAAGGCTCCCTCATCTTATCATCCCCAAAATAACCAGCTCCAAGAACCTGCACTGTGAAGGAACACACAGACAAATGTCCCCAACTTCTTCAAAAGAACACTTCACAAAGTAAAATGAAGAATCGCATGACCCCAGTCTGGCTACCTGAGTTCCATGATTGGGACTGGACAACAGAGCAAGGCACCTTTGAACTACTAAAGAAAGGGTCATCTGAGAAGCGGGTGGCAGTCTCTTACCAGCTCATCTGGGTCACTAATGTAGCAGGACAAGACTAAACTGTCACCAGGATCCCAATTGTGAGATGCTGGCTAGCACTGACTGTTTGAACCAAACTATTTCCTCCAAATGTTCAAACCTGGCCTCCCATAAGATGTGACGTAGCTCTTGCTTCCAAGCTCAAAGAGCTGTGAGGGATAGGGAAGAATGGAGGAAAGGAAGGAGAGAGGGAGGGAGGGAGGGAGGG
>NW_026067950.1:4807016-4830907 GCF_014885135.2 Alexandromys fortis | reverse complement strand
GGGAGGGAGGGAGGGAGGGAGGGAGGGGAGCATTTGATGCCATTCTTTGGGATTTGTGCACCGAGATGCACAGAGAAGAATATGCTTTCTTGGGTTGTGGGGGCTGGGTCACAGGCGTGCAAATATGTCACTCACATGTGTCTAAATTAAAAAGACCCCTACTACATCACTCCATGGGAAATAAACAGCTAGGCATCCAGGCTAAGGTGATGTGTCTTTGCAGTAGCCCCAACCGGCTTTTCTAGTCACAGCAAGTTCCCAGCCTCACAGCCAATCTGGTTGCCAACGTGTGCCAGTAACAAGCCTTGATATGCCTGCCTCTATCCCCACCCACTAGGCTTCTACCCTTTCCTTTGTCTTTGGTTAAAATCTTAGTGAGAGCTGATGTTTTAGAGTGCTCTGTGGTTCACAGCAAGAACTGAGCAACAGGAGAGAACAGACACAGCCTTGCCCACTCTCAAGTCTCAACACCTTCAGAGCTCTCCAGAGCGTTCTCCCTGCTACCACGGATACCCAGCATCAGCACAGCCGCACGGTGCAGCCTCCGTGACTGACTTCAGGATGCCTGAACAGAGGTGTACCTGTGTGTATCCACCGCTGTCAAGTGACAAAAGTCATTTTCCCAACCTCAACGTCCTTTCTGTTCAGACTTTTCATCTCTCCTTTACTTGCTACCCTAAAGGATCACCCACCTTTGGTTTACTGTACCCAGAGTGCCACAGCGTCAGACGCCTGCAGGGTGGAGCCTTTTACAACGGCTTTGTCCATTAGTAGCACACATTTAGACTCCATAGCTCCAGGCCTTCTGTCTTGAGCCTTTCTTGACTGCTCATACAACTCTGGATCTAGCAGTCTGTGTGTCCATTCACCAGCTAACATCCTGGTGGCTCCCAAGTTTGGCAGTCATGAATAAGGCTGCTATACATGCCGGCATGCAGGGTTTTAAACTCATTCAGGTAAAACCTGTTCCCTTTTTTAAAGAAAATGCCAGACTATCTTCCATGCATGCCCACCCACAACGAATGTGAGTGTAGGTGGCTTCCTTTCCACCTGCACAACACCTGCTTCAAGTCCCAGCTCCTTCGGGACCCCTGTGACCTCTGGCCTTCCCTGCTCTGCAGAAAACCCCCTCCATTCCTGGAGGCAAGGGGAACAGGTAGCATTCACAGAAATACCAGGCACAGCAAACATGTTGGCATGGGTGGGGGAGGGGCTCAGGTACATCCATACATTGGAGAAAGAACAACACGGATGTGGAGACCAGAGACCGCCATGGTGCAGCCACAAGCCAGCAACCACTGGTACCAGAAGCTGCAAAGACCGCTCAGGAAAATTCTCCCTTGGGGTCTCCAGAGAGAGCAAAGCCTGCCTACCCCTAGAGTGTAGATTCCTGGTCTCCAGCACTGCGTAGAATCTCTGTGGTTTTAAACCATCAAGTGTGTGGTCACTTGATATGACAACCTCAGGAAACTGGCCAGAACCCCATTATTTACATCTCCATGAAGGAGGCAAGCGGCACACAGAAGACGAAGTGGTTTGCCCAGGGCCAAACAGCTCGTGTGTGATGCACTGCAGCTTCTAATCCACACAGTGGGGACTGTGGGTCCAGCGCGGTGCCTTCTTCCACCAGGAGATGCAGCATTAACCCTTTGGCCAGGGGCCCTGAGACAGTATTCGCCTCTGGGACTCTGGCTTTTCCAGGCTGTGCTCCTAGCTTTCCCATTCTGCCTCTAGAACATTCTCCAAGTAGGTGGAGAGGGTTCGAAAGGTCAAATCAAAGGGGCTAGAGAAACAGTAGGAGTGGATGGAAAGGAAGTTATGTAACGAAGACTTTGGCTGGCCTTTAACCCTGGTTTCTCTAAGGCTGGGGAATTTCCCAGGTCACAGAGCCCATGGTTTATGCTAACAAGGTGACTCACAGTGGGTCCCCTGGAAAGTTTACACTGCAGTGGCTACAGATGGAAGCTGTCCCGAAGAGAACAATCACGTAAGGGCAGGCGTGGGCTCTGCCGAGTGCTGTCAGCCCAGCCTGTGGGGCTGAGATGGATCTCGTGACCCACACACATATCAACCATGCCCGCAGAATGAAACCCCAAGACAGTGAAGCTTTTATGAGCTTTCTCAGTTGGCAACATCCAGGGTATCATTATACGCCAATGTGCCAGTAATTATCATGTCCAGAAAGTGGCGAGTCCCAACCCCACGGGATAGGACCAGAAAACTTTGTATCTGGGATCTTCCCAGACCCTGCCCTCTGGGAGTCTCCCATTGACTGATTCCAACTTAGAAAAACCATAGTGCTGTGTATAGCCCGTCCCTGAGTCGAGGGAGACTCTTATTGAACCCGAACGGGTCACAGGAGGTCTTGAATTTATAATCAGTGAATCAGACACATAGTGGCTTTGGGGCCCCAATCTTACAGTGGAGTTCTGAGGGGAAAACAGGCTTGAAGCACACAACCATGTAATGTTCTGATTGACTCTGGGAACTGGCGTCTTCTGATCTCGGCTTCTGCTGGCCGATACATCAGCTCTCCTTCAGTCTCCCCTGTCCCGACGACCTCTGCCCCTCATGGCGTCTCTGTACGCATGGCAGTTAAGTATGAAACCGCAGGTCTCGATGTGAGTGTTGGTATCCACCAGCCCAGCCTGTCCGTGAGCACTTCTGCCCCCAGCACAGTGGGAAAAAGGCAGATTTGGGGTTTGAGTTTGTTTTGTGTTGTGTTTTTTTGTGGTTATTGTTTTGTTTTTGTTTTTTTGAGGGGTTGGGGGGTTGTTTGTTTGCTTTTGTTTTTTGAGACGGGGTTTCTGTTTAACAGCTCCGGCTGTCTTGGAATGCTTTGTAGACCAGGCTGGCCTCGAACTCACAGAGACTCGTGAGCCTCTGCCTCCCGAGGGCTGGGATTAAAGGCGTGCGCCACTGCCCAGCTGAAAAGGCCTGTTTTGAAATCTTCCTTCTTCTACTTTGTGGCCACAGTCTCTACCACTCAAATGGGGACCTCAAATTTCAAGCTGCAGGAAAACATCTACGAAGCTCATTAGCTACAAACCCAGACCCCTCCTGTTGTTGGGCTTCTCGTACACGAGAAAGTCACACTGAGGTGGTTGGTTAATCATTGACGTCCAGCCTGGGCCAGCAAGATGGCTCAGCAAGCAAAGGCACCTGCGGCCAAGCCTGACAACCTGAGTTTAATCCCTGGGACTCACGTGGCGGAAGGGGACAACTCCTCCAACCTGTCCTCAAAGTGCACGCACACATAACACACACATACATCACACACACACACAACACACACAGAGATGATAGATAGATAGATAGATTAGATAGATAGATAGATAGATAAGAATCTAAGCTAAAGATAACCTTTAAGAAACATAGCAGAGACTCTGAGCCCCATGGAAAACTGCCCTAAAGGTCTTGTAACCATGAACCCAAGCCTCAGGGCTCCCAGGTCTGAGGATGCATGAAAAAGCAAGTGAAAGGTAACCTCCTCTCCTAGCTGTGGTAGGTGTCCCAGATAAAGTTCAGAAAGACATTGCCTAAACGAAGCCAGGGACCGAATGAAGATGCACAGACCTCAGCTTCTGATGTCCCTCCCGATGCCAGCCAGGGCCACCACTGGACGCTGAGGCAAGTGACGGCCACAGCACAGAAGGTTGAAGAAGGGCCATAAGGGCTGATGGAGAAAGGCGAGCACCTGCGGGCCAGCATGGACAAAGGCTGCATTTGCAGGTCTAGAACACCCAGACAGCGGAAACTGGTAGAGGACATACACAGTCAATATGCTCAAATAACTCACGCAAGGAAACGGTCAAATCAGCATAAATTTGGCAGGGTGCTGACCCAGTCAAATTTTTACATACTTTTAAATTAAATTCATTATCAAGTTTAAGTTAATTTTTCCCCATTTAAAACTTTTTTTACTCCAATATTGGCTAAGCAATGGGACAGGGTGGTGCATACCTTTAATCTCAGCACTCAGGAAATAGAGCCAGTGGATCTCTGTGAGTTCAAGGCCAGCCAGGGCTATGTGGTGAGACTCGGGACAGCCAGAACCAGGTACAGAGGTTCTGCCTCATAAATAAATAAATACACACATACATACATACATACATAATAAATATTAGCTTGGGTGTGAGTTAATGAAGTCTGATCTCCCTGACTGTCATATTTCAAACCAGCTCGATTTTTTATAAAACAATTGAGACTACTCTCTCTCCAAAGCTGGCGTGTCCTCTTAGACCAGTTTAGCCTTTAGAAAACTGCTCCACAGAATGGCCTGCCGTCTCCATCGCCTCAGCAGAACCGCACTTTGAAAAGCAGCAAAGCACAGGGCGGAGAGATGGCTCAACCCTTGGAGGGCAAGGCTAAGCTCTGAATGAGAACCATCAGACAAGCAACCCTCATCAGCAGGCAGCAACCAAGGGTGGAGACGGCAACACCCTCCAAGTGCTCGGATGAACGAACAGTCAAAGCCGTGAGCCACCAAGAGTTTGATGCTGACCTTCAGTGATTTGGGGGGGACCGAGGGAGGAAGGTGGGGGATGCAGGGACCCACCCTGGTTCCTCACCCCTGTGGCTGTTATCACAATGTTCACCTGGCAGCAATTCTGGAAGTTCTGTTTGTTCTCTACCACACGAAGGGTTAAAAATGTGGGAGGGGGGTCTGGGGGACCAGTCTGTAAACTGCTTGTTGCACAAGCGTGAACACCTGTGTTTAATTTACACACCCACGTGTGAATGAGTACACTCATGCACACATACACACACACACACACACACACACGGGGGGGGGGGGGAGAGAAGTCAAGCTGCCCAAGGAAAAAGATGCCAGGACATTCGTGGTAAGCCACAGCCTCATGGCGATATAAAGATTAACAGAAATAGGTTAATTTAAGATGTAAGTGCTAGCTAGGAATATGCCTGGGCCGTTGGCCAAGCAATGTTGTAATTAATATAGCTTCTGTGTGATTATTCGGGTCTGGGTGGCCGGGAAATAAAAGCAGAGTCTCCGTTTACACTCACACACACACACACATGTGCACATGCAAACACACAGAGACACACACAGAGACAGAAGACTGACAGTGTGGTGATCGTGGTCCACTGAACAATGCATGTACAGCCCCAATGAAGTGTTCTCTAGAATTCTTGCACACACTGCATGACAAACGTACAGAGACTTGACAAGCCAAGGCTCTGGAGCCTTCCTTTGCAAACCAAAAACAGTGGACATCACCTTCCACTCCCCACACTTGCAACAAAGTCCACGCACGTCTCCAAGAGAAGAAAAGAATAGGATGAAATGCAGACAAAACGGGCTGGGAGCTGATGCGACCACACTCGGAGGAGGCCACTGCGAACTTTGTTAGACTGACCTACCTGTGAATGGACATTTTATCTTCTAACACCAGAAGAGAAAAGAAGGAAGAAGGAGGAAGGAATACTGGGAGGAAACCCACGTTTGTGCGGTCTCCACATTCGGTATGCCATAAGCCTTGAGCTTGCAATGAGGGCAGGAACCCAACGATTAGCACAGGTTTCATCTGCAGAGAGAAATCTACTTACCATATACCCCTCATCCAGAGGGCTATTCTTCCTCCATCTTTTAGCTACTATTGTGCTCTAAGGTAGACAAAAAATAGGCAAGCAGAAAGGAAGCATGAGGAACCGCAGCCTCAACGGCACTCGGCTGTACACTCTTTCAGCTGGTCCTCCCAGCCCTGTATTTCCTGCCTCACGCTCTGACCTTTGCTGAGTGCCCTCGGGGATAGGTGAGGTGTCACACCAAGCAACAATTAGACGTCTACACCACGAGGCCACCTCTACCCTTCCGTCTTCAGTCCTCAGAATGAGGCGGCAACCAGCTTTAACCAGATAGACAAAACAGAGAGCTGGTTAGGGTCCCCTGGAGGTCTCATGGCCAATTCTGGGTCAGTGCACTGTTGATGGAGCCAAAGACTCCATATTTCTCACAAAACCCGGACCACAGGCATTCAGTTGGTCTGTAAACCACATTTTAAGCAGGGAGGTTCGAGGGAGAACCACCACCCAAGTCTCTCTGAGACTGTCCCATCATAGAATAAACAGAAAAGCACAGGGAGGGGAACTCAACCGGAAAGGGCCAGTTGCCTCTCTTTTTCTCTGGGTCCATGCTGAGTTTAACTTGGATCTGGGCTTAACGCTAGTCTTCGAGGGCAGCAAGTGGATGAATGCGGAGACAGCTGCTGACGGATCACGCTAACGTGCAATCTGATAGGAATTGGCTGCGCTCTATCTAAAACAGTATCTGCCCCCCTGAGTCAGACACGGGACTGTAAACAGATCACCAAAGGCCACCATGGCTGCATTCTCGCCCAGGAAGCAGAGGACAGGAAGGCACACACGTACACTGGCCTTCGGCTCCTACGCGGCATCCCCCACCCCACACACAAACACACACCAGCCGGGCGGTTTTAGAGCAGAAAGCTACACAGAGCTTGTTTATCCTTGCAGGTCACAGCTCCGTTATAACAAGAAACTATTAGTCTACAAATCCTCAACAAATATTTGAATCACTTTAGCCCTTGGCATATGAACAGTCAGTCAGTGTTTATTAATATGACCATTTGTCCAAAGGGATCAGTAAGCAGAAAAGAAGAAATTCAAATAGCTCTCATGGGTACCTGGAGAAGCTCTGTTTTAGACTGGAGCCTTCTAGGCTACTCAACTTTATGTTCCTATTTATGTAACGGGCATTGGTCCTAATAGAAGCAGGGTACACTGTGTGACATGACCTCACACACTGGAGGAAGGCAGCAGGGTTTCCATGTCCTCCAAGTCACCGGCAGCTTCAATCAGGTTGACCTCAATCTAGGAAGATTATCCAACCCAAGAACGCTGCTTGAATGCCTCTAGCTACCAACTTCCAGAGAAATCAGCTGCAGTCAGTAGAAATCTAAATTAGCGAATCTATGTGAGCGTGTCTCAAGTATCTGAGATAAGTCTTTGCGGAAAACATTCCAGGCCAGTGGGTACAATGCACTTATAATAATAATCAATGGTTTAAGGGTAAAATATACTTACAACATTCCCAGGTAATGTTACCTGTTCTTCTCAGGCATCTTAAGAACAACTTTCACAGAGCTGGGGTGGGAGGGAACTTTCAAACACACTCTTTTTCAATGACAAGTTTCAAGTCAACATGAAATCTAATCCAGTCTTTCACTGGGGGACCAAGATCCCTGAGGAGACTAATCATGTTTGACAGTTTTTGTTTTTTTCCAAACCTTCCAGCATACAGGAGGCATGTGCCTAGCAGTCTCGGGGTTTTCACTGCTGTGAAGGGACCCATGACGATGGCAACTCTTTTAAGGAAAACACTGGGGTGGCAGGCTGACAGTTTCAGGGGTTCGGTCCCTTATCATCATGACGGGGAGCATCATGGGAGTGGCATTCAGGCAGACGTGGTACTGCAGCTGTAGCTGAGAGTCCTACATCTTGCAGGCAACAGGAAGTCAACTGAGACACGGGGCTGTATCTTGAGCATAGGAAACCTCAAAGCCTGCCCCACAGTGACAGGCTTCCTCTAACAAGGCCACACCCACTCCAACAAAGCCATGCCTCCCAATAGTACCACTTTCTATGAGCTTATGGGGGCCAAATACATTCAAAACTACCATACTCATCAACCTAAACTCTTGCTACTTAAAGCCAAAACACAGTCTCCCAATGGTATCCCTGGCTCTCGCTTCCATCCAGGTATGACTTCAGGCTCACCTGGTAGACTCGGGTTGTGCCATCAAAGCCCTACAGAGATGAGAGGCACAGAGACCCTACGGCAGCCATTGGTGCATTTTCTTCCACTGCATGGGAGTCAGTGCTGACTGAGTACCACGGGCTCTCCCTCCTCTTCCTCCCAGTTTCAGATGAATCCCGAGACCAGCTCCAGCTCCATATTTTTGCCCAAGCAACTTTCTCCTCTGCCTGGGCATCAGAATGCCTCTCGAACAGTATGCAGCAGGGGGACTCTGTGCAGAGACTTTATTCCACGTAACTTCCCTGTTTTCTGTGCGCCATGATGTCCTAATACCTTAAATCTTTGAGCTGGGAAGAGGCTGGCCGCAATGGAGCTAGCCAACTCCTAGAGATCGTGAGGGTCCGATGGGAACATGCCTTTGATGTGCACAACCCCCAAAGATGCAGAACCAGACCACATCCACATGGCACCCCAGGAAGTGGTCTCCCTCTTTGTGGATTACCCCCAGGGCCAGCTACTAGACAAATAGGGGTCTCTCCCAATTGTTTATAGAATAATTCAACTAGCCAGTCCTAAACTGCTTACCTTGCCTTCTGTCACGCCCCAATATTGAACCAGCAGCACCGTGTAGACACTCCCGTGGCTCCTCCCTTTCTGGTGACAGCCAGGTGGTACAGCATTACGTAATGGCTAGTGCCTCTAAACCCACGAGAGTGAAGACAGTGTCTGCTGGACCTCTCCTCCATCTCCTCTTACAGGCTCATAGTGGTCTGGATGAGAATGGCCCCCCTAGGCTCATAGAGTCGCCTGCGTGGTGTCCAGCTCAAGAACTCACGGGAAGGCTTAGGAGCTGTAGACTTGGAGAAAGTGTGTCACTAGGAGTGGGCTCGGAGGTTTCAAAAGCCCTTGCCAGCCCAGGTAGTTCTCTCTGCCTCATGCTTGATCCTCACGGGGTCAAGGTAAGAGCTCTCAGTGACAGAGACAGTGCCACGCCTGTCTGCCTGCTGGCCTGTCCCCCACGCTCCCCACCATGGTGGTCATGAACTCCAAATAAACTCCACAGGCCCCACCACAGCAGCAGAGAAGCAAGTAAGAGACCTGACTGGAGGGTCAGCCACGTAAGAGAGCACAGGGCGACTAGGTCTGCATGCAGAGCTAGGAAATGAAGCCCAGAGCCTCGCACGTGCCAGAGTAGCAGCCCCCACCCCCAGTCCCGCCAGACTTCCCTTCTAATGTTTAAGGGCCGTCAAGAACATTTTTGACTCAGAAACTTTGGCCCCTAGCCTAAGCCACCATGTAATTCAGAATTATTTCTTGGCGAATGGCATAAGGCCTAGAGAAGACACGTACTTGGTTCTGTATGCTGTGGTTTCTGTAAGTAAGAAGCACTGCTGTTAATGGAGTTGAGTCCGAATTTTCGCAATGTCACCACCCTGCACTCTGAGGAGACGAGACAAATGGCTAAATCAATAAGCGAAGATCTGAATTTGAATTCCGATAACTACCTGTGCCTTGACAGCTGAGCTTGTTTAAGCTCCCTGGACAGAATTCAGCAACCCTCTCCCGTTCTGCAACAAAACTGACAACAATGACCCAACACTCCACAGCCGCCATGTTAGCTTAGAACGTGAAACCAATTTGGCCTCAAATTCGTGGCAATCACGCACACTACCTCTCCAGCCTAGGCGCGTGCAGAGCTGCGGCCCTGACTCCAGACCTGGAGTGAACCGTTAGTGTAATATTGAGACCCCTGTGACAAGAGCGGTTCAAAACAGCAACACCCATTTACAGCCCTCCTAACCCTACCTATTATTCACTCTTAAAGGGGAAGGGCTGCAAACTGCCGGCTTTCCTAGGTGCGGAGGCAGAATGGAGGATTCCAGTTGAGCCAGTTCATGCTCTGAAGCTTTGCGGCTGTGGCAAACATACCAACCCTCAGCCGGAATAGCTGCAGATTCAGAGAACAAAACCTCCTTTGACAAGTCCCCCTGGGCAGTCTACTAAAGAGCCTGTAAGGTAGGAAATAAAGAAGAAAAAGAAAACTCCGCAATGAATTTCAAGACATTTTCTGAAATGGCTTTCATTAAATTAACAACAACGGCAATCCCATCTCTGATTTCAGTGAAAACTATTCCGTGGAACCACAACAGCTCACAGAGGCGGGAAAACTACAGCAACTGAAACAGTCACAGACAGGGTCTGGGAATCACTGGGGTCACGGGTAGCCTGTCGCACCCAGGCCAGCTTGCTTTGTCCCCACCATATAAATAGCTCCAATCCCGGATTTAATGCCAACTCCATGCTAATCCAGAGGGAACGCTAGCCCGGTATTCTGGTCCACGGGAGTGGGCTGGTATCTTAAAGGCTATTGGCTGAAGGAGCAGAATGTGCTCCCACAGCACAGGGGCACCTGTGTCTCACTGGATAGAAAAGAGAAGGAGGGACGAAAGCCCTCTGGAGAAGAACCGTGGAAAGAGGCCCCCTCCTAACTCTCAGCTATGTAATCCATAGTACCCCCTCCTCTGAGTCCCTCCAAGTTGGCCAAAGTCTCCTTCCTGACCCCTCTGAGAGGGCCCTCAGCTGTCCCACGGCACAGCACACGATAACATCTTTACTAACAAACAAGTAACTCCATGACTCTGTCTTCACCAGGAATCTGAAGCCAGGGCCCACATGAAGCTGGAATCATAACAACGTCATCCACAGTGATGACCTCAGCATTCACTGTGCAAAAGGCTCCTTCCAAAGGTTCTAGACTGTTGTAACTTTAAAAATGCTGCGAAGAGAAGCCACGCCATGCAAGGCTCACATGGGAGGTTTGTTGGAAGAGGAGAGAAAGGGGGAGTGAGAAGGGGGCAGAGAGGGGGCAGACACCGGTACCTGGGGCAAGAAGGGCAGAAGAGAAAGGGAGAGGAGAAAGAGAAGGGGAGGGGGGGGGAGAAAGAGGCCGGAAGTGGGCAAGGCCCAGCCTTTCAAAGGGAAGGCAGCGAATGTGCACAGGAGGGGCTCTTAGTGGCTGCAGTTGAGGATGATCCTGTCAGACCACTGATGCAGTCTGTGCGGCTCACATTCCGGGATACTGAGACAGCCCCACTCACAAGACAGGTTCTGAAACACAGTTAACAGTCCTGCAGTAAACCAACAGGGAGTTCCAAGATGGGAACCAACTAGCTTAGGCAGCATGGTGGGACAGAAGCCCCGAGGTCCATGCGCTCTCAGGACCTTTACCAAGCCATGCGCTACAGTGCAGTGCTGGGCAGAGATATTAACCTGTCCCAGGGAAGAGCGTGAGGAGCTGGGAGATGCAGGGGGAACTGGGTCCCGCAGGGAAACACCAAACATGGCAGGGCAGCGTCCCTCCTCTTCCGTACATACTGCGGGATGAATATGCAATTGAGTTAAAGATACTACTTCAGGGTAGGTAGCGAGAGGGCTCAGCTGTGAAGAGTACTGGCTGCTTGTCTAGAAGGCTAGAGATCGATTCCCAGCACCCCCTGGCAGATCACACAGGGCCACTACTCCCGTTCCAAGGGATCTGAGACCTTCTGGCCTCTGCAGGCAATGCACCTGTCACAGGTGGTATACAGACATACATGCAGACAAAACTCAAAAGGACACAGTCAGGTATGACAACAGACAGGTGACCCTAAAGGACAGCCAGGTGATTCCGCTAGCCGAGAACATGGAGACTCCTGTGGTCCCAGAGGCCTCCCTGGCCTCTCTGGACATCTTTGAGGCTCGGACACTTAGCAACGGATTCCCCTGACTCTGGCGTTCTGTCTGCCGTGGTCAAACTGCCTCAGGTCTCTAGAGCTGGCTGCTTGTTTCTAGCCAGTGGCTGTGTGCTCTGGTTAGAAGGGGCTCCAGGTGTGGCCTCCATCAACTAGACCATGAGGAGGTGTCCTAGGTACCTGTCCACCCACCCCCATGTTCTACTGACCCTCAGGACTGATTCAGGCATCCAGTATAACTGGTCAGGTGCTAGAGTTCAAAAGTTTGACCCACTCCAAGGACAGCGGGGCAAAGACCATGAACTCCCCTTTGCAGCTGCTGCAGACACTGTCCTCCACAGACAGCAAAGGTTATTACAGTTCAAATGTAAAGAGCAATGAGCTGCCACTAAGTGTTAATCTGGGTAAAGCTTATCAAATATTTACACGATCCTGTCCACAGGTAAGTATGTAAACCCCAAAACACAAGGGGAGGATTGGGACAAGGATACGCCCAGATATCCACTGGGTGTATGAAAAGAAAGGTTTCAGAAAAAGCTAAAGCTGGCCACAGCACTTGGAAAGTAAAGGCAGAAAGATAATTTCAAAGCCAGGATCAGTTAGCCTCAGTTCAAGGTCAGCCAGGAAGACCTTGTGAGGAGGGGAGGTGGGAGGGAGGAGCAGAGGTGAGTTCTAGCCTCAGATAACTAGAGATTCCCACATTAGGCTGATTTCACAGTAAAACTGGGTATCTTCCTCCTTCATGGGGAAGGAGTCTGGGAGAGAAGCTGTCCCAGGAAGTACTTCTTTAAAATAAAAGGATGAGTAAGTGCTCGGAGGGTGATTCAGTGGTGGAGCACTCCGCTAGCGTGCTAAAGCCACAGGTTTAACCCCTAGTACCACATACACACACACACACACACACACACACACACACACACAAGCATGCTAAAGCCACAGGTTTAATCCCTAGTACCACACACACGCACACACTCACATGCACACACACTCACACATACAAGCATGCCAAAGCCATAGGTTTAATCCCTAGTACCACACACATGAGGACACATACACACACATGCATGCCCATGCATGCACACATACAAGCATGCCAAAACCATAGGTTTAATCCCTAGTACCCCCCCACACACACACACACGCATGAATATCACATGGGTAGTCCACCAAGCAATGGGAGACTCGGGTACACAAAGCACAGACCCTTTTCCCTTTCATCAAACAGAAGGAACTGACAACACTTGAGAGACTGAGTTTGATCTGCACTTAGAGAGCAGACTGTTAAGCCCAGTCAGTGTGGTGTGGATGCTACAGAAGCTGCACTTTGGGGGGACGTAGGGCAGGAAAGCTCATTTGCAGGGAGTGAACCACCACACACCCCAGGAAGCCTCTCCCTGGTGGTGCGGACTGTGCACAAAGCCCACGCTGGACTTCTTGCCTTTGATGATGGAAACTAGACAGCCCCGCCCCTTCCTCTTATTCATGCTACAGCTTTTGGCAACCTAAGCCCTCTGTGTCCCCCAGCATCCTCAGCCAGGGACAGAATATGACTGCTCGGCTGCCCGATGCCCGGCACTCTCCCTTGTCTTAGGAAGGCTGCCTACAAGGTCAGGAACCTGTCCAGGTCACAAGGGCCACTCTGGCTAAGACTAGTGTTGTGGGGTGTTTGCACATTGCATGAAGATATACTGCTCTAATTGGCTTAATAAAGAGCTGAATGGCCAACAGTTAGGCAGGAGGTATAGGCGGGACTTGTGGCTAGAGAAAGGAAGAGGAGGGGGAATGGAGGAGCAAGGAGACACCAGGGGACAGAGAGGAAACAGAAGGTTGCAAGAGGGAAGAGAGGTGACATCACATGATAGAACGTAGATTTAATATAAATGGGCTAATTTAAGTTGTAAGAGCTAGTTAGGAACAAGCTTAAGCTACAGGCCGAACTTCCATAATTAACAATGTCTCCCTGTCATTATTTGTGAGCTGGTGGCCAACGAAATGCATGTTACAGTAGAGTAGAAGAAGGGTACCAAGCCTCCGACTGCAGAGGAATGATGACCCCAATAGTCAAGCCCAGGCACCCACACTGGGCATGGGATTTTGTGGGCACTGGTAAATGGAGCCAATCTGCTGGGCCTGAGGGAAGAAAACTATGTGAGAAGAGACAGGAGAAGCTTGTGGCCAAGGAGGCCTAGGGAAGTAATGCCCAGAGAGGAAGTCCGGGCTCACACCTGCCAGCTGCCATCGCCAGAAACTGGGAAGCTGCAGGACCCAGGGCCAGGCTGTTCCTGGCCTAAGTCTCTGTGTTACTGCCCAGGAAGGTCACCGCAGTCACTGCCCTTGCTACCGGGATCCTTAAAAGTTCCTGTTCAAGTTTATCTCCTCTTTCCTTGAAATGCTTACCAAGAAATGGATCTAACTAGCCGGGAGGAGGTGGCGTGAGTCTTTAATCCCACCACTTGGGAGGAAGAGGCAGGTGGATCTCTGTGAGTTCAAGGCCAGCCTGGTCTAGAGAGAGAGAGAGAGAGAGAGAGAGAGAGAGAGAGAGAGAGTGTGAGTGTGTCCTGGGACAGCCAGGGTTACACAGAGAAACCCTGTCTCGAAAACAAAGAAAAGAAAAGAAAAGAAAAGAAAAGAAAAGAAAAGAAAAGAAAAGAAAAGAAAAGAAAAGAAATCATCTAAATAAATACTAGAGTAGGGAGACGAAAGAGCAGCAGGCACCGTTTGTTTTTCTGTGAGACTGTAAATGAGCCACACCTGGCAGCTTTCCATAGGGAATCAGAATGGCTCCAGGGTCGTCAAAGTTCAACAGGACCATCAAACAATCCTTTCCCATGGCCCGTTAATGTTCTGTAGTAGTTACCACTTACTCTTTTTGTTTGCCCTAAAAAAAAAAAAATCAGTTCCCAGAAATCATAGGCTATTAATTCCCTCTCTAATGTCCCCAAGCTGCTCTGTGGGATCCCTTCCGGCTGCACCTTATCCTTCCTCGCAGGGCCCCCCTCCTCCTCCTCCTCCTCCTCCTCCTCCTCCTCCTCCTCCTCCTCCTCCTCCCAAGGAGAAGCCCTCAGAAGCCCCAAGGATGTGGTAGCTTCATGGAATTCCCCTTCAAAATCCACCTCAGAGGGAAAAAGAGAGATCCTGTTTTGGCTTAATCCTTGGGGCTAATCTTCCCTTTAGAAAACTTTTAAGGAAAAACAAGTACTGGATTATATTTAAAGGTGAAGAGAGGGGGCTTGGAGTCTGCCAAAGAGAACAATGGAGTCACCTCACCACTGCTAATATAGATACCCCCAAGGACTTGTCTGAAGTTCACGCCCCCACCCCACCCCCAAGTAAAACAGCCCGGGACATTTGAATGTGAAAGAGAAAGTTCAGAGTGTGAGCCCCTGCAAACACAAATGCCTACTCTGGAAAGCCTTACACCAGAGACACACCGCACCCGGTGCTGGGGGGACACCAACAATAACAGTGAGGAGCCTTCAGGAGCTATATTTACTCAGAACACTGGACTGCTCGTCCAGGGACAGAACATGCTCTCCTTTCCTGCCTCCATTCTCAAGGGTTTATGGGAATTGGTTCCACACCCCAAGATAGTTTGGAATTAAAGTGAGCTCTCCTGAACTCTGAAGGGAAAGTGGGAAGGAGCTGGGTAAGCAGCCACAGGTAAGGGCGATCCCAGACAAGCTCGGTCTCACAGAGGGCAGGATGGAACAACAGAGCTGACTAACAACAGGGGACACTGCATACAGCCCTGGCTTCTAGCAGGCATATGGTCCCATTCATCTGCCCAGACTGCAAACAAAGACGAAAGTTAGAGCAAGACAGAGTTGGCTTCTTCCGAAGCTTCTGCTTCCCGCCAGACGCTGTTCCTCCCTGTGTCTCTACGAGATCCACTCCCTGCATCTCGGCACCCAGAGACCTTGGACACACACCTGGTCGCACACCAGGAGGAAATCTGGACACTGCTCTTTCTGGGCTAAAGTTTATCCCATTCCGCTAATTCGTTCATTACCTATTTAGAGACCTTGGCTCTAAGGACAATCAGACTACGATACTAGGGGCCAGACTTTCAACGTATGGAATTGGGGGTCCCCAGTTCCACAGAATAACAAACAGCAGGAGAGGCAGGGTCAGATGGGGGGGGTCACAACAGACTCCATGGATCTAAGATCTGAAACTGAGAGCTGGGAAAGACTCGGGGTGGGCAGGGGGCTTCAGGGGTAGAGAAGCACAGCACAGTGGTCTTGGTGTGCTCAGAAGTGGGGCTGTGGCTTATGGGGGGGGGTCCCTAAATCAGCGAAGGACGTCTTCACCAGGACTGGTGGCTTTGTTGTCTAATAAACAGCAGCGAGAATATCCATGTGTTGTCGCTGTGAAAGAGAATCTTGTCACCTGAAAGCTTCACCTGCTGGCATGGGCACGCATCGGGTCCTCATCTTAACATGTTAGCATGTGTACACATCAAGCCCTTGTCATACATGTCACCGGGTCTGCGTGGGACACAGAAAGAGAATACGGACATCTGGTTCGTTATATAAAACCTTAAACACCGTGTGTGTGCGTGTGTGTCTGTGTGTATGTGTGTGTGTGACTCATTAAATGTTTATTTAATGAGTATCTGTGAGTTGGTTGCAGCAGGTCGTGACTCAATTGGATAAGAAGCAGAGGTACACTCAATGCCACCACAGAGGGCAAGCCTTCAACATTCTTAATTAAGCAGGGAGGGAAAGGAGGGGAAGGCTGAGGGAGTGAGATCAAGGCAGGGGATGAATTCATTTCTGTGGTTGGGGGTGGGTGTCAGCAGATAGTCCTCAGGAGTCGGTTCTGTCTCCCCAATTGGTGGGCCTAGGAAGGTGTGGGTGTTTGGCTTTGTTTGGATATTGTTTTGTTTTGAGACCAGATCTGACGCAGCCCAGGACAGCCTGAATTCCTGACCTTCTACCTTCCAACTGCTGGGACCAATCACAAGCATGAGCCACACCCACGACGATGAATTCTTGAGAATGGGATTAAAGATCTAAAGCACAGCCTTCAGTGGCTTCTCAAATTCCAGGTCCACAGCATTCAGCTGGAAGATCACGGGAGACCGGGGTCCCGTTCCCTGAGCTCACCCACAGGGCTGTTAGACTGACAACCGGTGTCTGAAGCTCTTTGAGAACCACTGTCCTGGTTCTACACCTCCCAGGCCAATAGCCCTAGTGACCTGGGCCACAGCACAGACTGCAGTGGAGGAGCATCAACTCTGAAAGAGACTCTCTGACCACGTCTCCCTAAGGACAAGGGGCTTCTCACCAGCAATAACCACAGCCAGGTCTTCATACACACCCTAAGAGGCCCCATCCTCTCCAGAGGCAGGGGGTTCTTTCCAGGCAGAACCTAAGGAGAGCCCATAACTCACCCCCTATTCCTGGTTAACCTTCCTCGGCTGCCTCTCACCAGGAGCAAGCTTTCCACTCTCTCCCTCCACTCCTGTCCTGGTTTCTTCCATGACACCAGCAGGTGCCACATGTCCGTCACACATCTTATGCTGATGAATAGCAGACTAGATGAAGCCTCGCAATCTCTGGGTCTGGAGAGCTCGGGTCCTGCTCTGCTACCGTTTAGCTGTGACCCTGGACGAAAGGGCTTAACATTTCTACAGCTGTAAACATGAACGTATGATTAGTCTTTGGCGTAATGGACACTGCTGTCTCCCAAGGTGAAACAGCTGAGCCAGCGCAGCCCCGGGCTGGCAGCACAGATGGCTAACTCACCCCTGCTGCAACGCGAGAGCACCTTGGGGTCACAGGTGCTGGGGGGACAGGGACTGTTAAAGTGCCATCTCAGCAGCCCCGGTGGAAGGCTGAACTAGTTTAAATGCGTAGAGCACACTACGGAGGCTGCACAGGGGCTTGCCATACATGCCCACGGATAGCCCTGGGGTAGCCCAGGCTGCCTTTGCACGGGGAGAGCAGCCTCACAGAGAGGGAAGGGCAGAGAGAGCTACAACCATTAGTGTCTAGGCCAGGTCTTCAGAAAGATCAGACTTCAGATAATAATCGGTCTCTCTTATCCTAGCGATGAGCACCGTTCCCTTCACTGGTGTCACGGTGGGAGGTGCAATCACGACGGCTTGGAATGGCACAGATTTGGCCCGGCACAGCGATGGCCGCAAGGGCAGGAGCACAGCCTCCAAGGCACGGACAGTTGCCCAGCTTCCCTGCCTCTCCGGCAGACACTGCGGTATACTGCACCCAAGGGTGTGGACTCAAGAGAGTTCTTTTTGTCTCCCCCTGGGAAACGCCCTTAGGATGGAGCTCAGCTTACTCCAGGCTCATCCTCAGCATTGGCAGGGGCCACGGTGCACCAGGGCAGAGAACGTGGTACCTCAGCCGACTGTGTCACCCTGGAAAATAGCAGTAGCTATCACGCCAAAGGCAGGCGCTAGGAGTAAAGGAGAATGGCTCGCCTGCACAATGAAATAAAGACGAAATCAAATAAAGCTATAAGAAAACAGTACAGGACGCAGTTTTCAGGGACACGGGTGCATCTGGGCTGTATTTACTGAGGCAACCCTACCCAGGAAGAAAAATACTGCATTGCTTTAGTAGCTTGTTTCTGTTACTCTGATTAAACACATGACCAAAAGCAACACGGGGTGGGGGGGGCAGAGGGAAGATTTATTTGGCTTATAGAGACGGTCCACCATGGAGGGACGTCAAGGCAGAAGTGCGGTTTGGAAACAATGGAGAAACACTGTTTATGGGTTTCTCGCTCTGGTTTGCTCAGCCGCCCTTCTTACAGCCCAGGCCCACCTGTCAGGGATGCTGCGGCCTACGGTGGGCTGGGTCCTGGCTCACAAACCAGCGAGAAAGAAAACACCCCGCAGCCAGGCCCCCTGGTCAATCTAGGAAGGCTGATGAACCTCGGCGGAGGCTCCCTCCTCCCAGGAGTCAGGGTGGCAGCTGATGCCGGCTAGCGACAGTGAACATTCTCCCTCATGAGCGGACCCCTGCTTGACCTCTGTAGGGACGCGCACATATGTGGGATTCATTGTGGGCAGAGGCCACGTAACAGGAAAGAAAACTACGGAAAGGAGGGGGAAAGGCTTTCCTAGCGGTCTGGGGAGGGCGAGAGAACACTGTGACAGAATGTGGACACGGAACGGCTGCGAACACAAGACAAGGCCGAGAACGAGGGGTCTGGGAGAGGTATGCATGGGTAAATATGACACAACGGAACCTGTGATTTCCCATGTCGATTAAAACATAGAGACTCAACAAGTAAACAACCAAATTAGGAAGACAAACATTAAACATGAACAACCCCTACCAATAGGAGGCGCTACGCGAGGAAAGGCAAACCAACAGCAGCCTGCCCCAAACCCCCAGCACCTGATTCAGCAGGGCCTCACGGCTGGCTGAGCAATGCACTGAAGGCTGGTTGTTCAGCGCATTCTGCCCGCAGGATTTCAGCAGTGGAGGAAGAGGCAGGTACCCCGGACATGGGTGTGTGTGTGTGTGTGTGTGTGTGTCTGTGTGTCTGTGTGTGTGTGTGTGTGTGTGCGCGCGCGCGACCAACGGGAGAGACGGCAATGGATGGGCGTGGCCGGGAAACCTCACACTGACCACCAGGCACTACAGGTATTAACCAGGAATGCTAAGCGGGGCTTGTGCCACAGAGGACATCGGATGTCACGGAAGATTGTACCCACTCCCGCTCACGGCGGCGGCACTGCTGGACTCCTAAAGATAAGGCCTGAAGCGTCCCGTGTGAGCTGGGATACCCCGTCACAGAACAGCTCCAATAGAGAGGTGGCAATGGACCAAGCCACCTGTCACAAAGCAGGCCCTTCCTGGATTCAGACAACAGGGAGGCATTGGCTGCCAGGGGCAGGGCTGGAGGAAGGAGGAAGCGGGCAGCAGAAGTCACGTGGTGGAGACCTGTTCACCGCCTGCCAGTCAGGGAGGAGGCAGGGGTTGGGTGGATGCCAGCACTAGACCAGCTTTCCCCCGTCCCCTGTTACCACATCCAAGCCCTCAGCTCACAGGATGGGGGTACCCGTAACTCGAGGTGATGCCCCCAGAGATACAAACACGGACCTCACCCATCTTCCAGGTGACTTTCAATCTCGTCATCTTGACAATGAAAATTAACAACCACAGTAAGTATATGCCAAGAGAGAGTCTGATTCTACCAACTCTGAGCTAACCAAGCACCCTGTGGCTCTATCTTGCCAGGGATCACAAGGCATTTAGAGAAAGACCATGGACTAGAACTCAGGTTTGCTAGCTCAGGTTTCACACGACACTGTCCAGCTTCTAACCTGCTCGTATCCCAGGTAAGAGAGCAGCAACTCCGAACTGAAGCGGGCCAGTTCAAGATGAAAATGACCGTTTGCAATCGACGACCAAACACATGAAGTACAAATGGTTCAACTCCGCCCCAAGAGATGAAAGTACGCAAACATGAGTTTCCAAACCCAGAAAGCGAATCATTTTGATAGCTTCTTTTAAGGTCACAAATATTTCAATAAGACTTTGTCACTTGGAGAAATTAAAGAGACTCACATGAAGGAAGACCGAGGATGTAGCTCAGGGGCGGAGTGCTTGTCTAGTGTGCGCAGGCCCTAGGTTCAGTTCATGGCACCGCCACCCAAAACAAACAAACAAAGCCCTAAAAAGGTTAATCCCGCAGCGATCCTGACTGTCTCCATTTATTAGGGGCATGTGTAATAGGCAGCCATATATACTCTACCAGGCTAACCACTACCAGGATGACAAGGTCTATTTTACAGCTGAACAAACTGTATTGTTGAGTGAGCAACAGGTTTCCTGTAAATACCACATTTGGGGCCTGCAAATGCTGAGACCCTTGGGACCCAGCCTACCAGCTTAAGCTGTCAATCATCTCCCTTCTGTTACTTAAAACAGGACACAGAGCTGGGCATGGTGGTGCATACTGTAATCCCAGCACTGGAGGCTAAGGTAGGCAGGTCCTCCGAATTCAAGGTCAGCCTGATCGACTGAGTTCCTGGATAGCCAGGGCTACACTTAGAGACCCAATCTCAAAAAACAATCAATCAATCTCACTTAATAAATTATGATATATGCATTTGAAAAGAACAAAACATAAATGTGACTAACACGGGGGGGGGGGGGGGAGACGGCTCAGCAGTGGGAGCCTGGGCTCTTGCAGAGGACCAGGCGGTCCAAGCATCCAGCGGAGTGGCTCGGCGGGAATCCACATCTCTGGCCTCCCCAGGCACTAGCACTCAGGTGCACGTAGCCATGCACAGAAACACATAAGAACACAAAACCAAAAGTAACAAAAACGATCTCTAAATAATAAAGGTAACACAGGACAACTGTGGGTAAGGTGTCTTGTGAGAGTGGGTGCATGCTGGACGGCCAGCGAAGGGGCCTGGAAAAAGTAACATTAAAAACAGAAAGGGTCAGCCGGGCGGTGGTGGCGCACGCCTTTAATCCCAGCACTCGGGAGGCAGAGGCAGGTGGATCTCTGTGAGTTCGAGGCCAGCCTGGTCTACAGGAGCTAGCTCCAGGACAGGAACCAAAAGCTACGGAGAAACCCTGTCTCGGGGGGGAAAAAAAAAACAGAAAAGGTCAACTGGGTCTTGGTCATGACCTGACCAACAGGACACCTCAAGAAAGACCTACAGATTAAAAAGCAATGTATTAGATGAGCACTGTTATTCTCATTTTATGTAAGAGTGGGATTTATACCATTTCACATAGGTGGCACTTCCTCTCCACTGAGTTCCTCCCCGCCTGTGTATCTAAGCCGCTCACTGAGGACAGCGTGCAGAAGCAGCTGCACAGGTTGGGGAACAATCCCAGACGCAGAATCAAAGGCATCTGGAGTCAGTAATGCTTGACTCAACCTGCAGCCTCACTGTGCCCACCAGAATAAGAGCGTGTTTCCCTGTATCCCCAGCCTGTGCCCTCACCGGGAGGACAGCGCCATCTCCTCAAGCTGTTCCTGTAAGGATCAAATAACCCACTATGCCCAAGATCGCTGGCACATGATCCCTGCCCCCACTGCCACCTGCTGAGCAGCACAGGGCTGACTAAGCTCTGTGGCCATCCTAGTCTTCACGCTTTGAGGTCAGCAAGCCCTTGGGGAGAGAGGGAGAGAGAGAGACAGAGAGACAGAGAGAGAGAGAGAGAGAGACAGAGACAGAGACCTAAAAGGGAGTGGGGATGAGGGTGGTTCAGAACTCTTGGCCCAAATATAGGGAAGTTCAGAGAAATGCATTGACTTTCGGGAAGCAATCGGGCTCTTGGTTTTTACTGTCCATCAGAAACTGAAGGAATCTTTTAAAGTTATTTATATCTGGATGATACTTCCTAAAATTGGGATTCAAACCGGCCTAAGCATGGGCCGGCACTGGGTTTGTATTTAGTTTTCTTTTGTTATTGTTGTTGTTGGTTTGGGCTACCCAGGTAGTTCAGCCGCAATGGAGCCTGAGAAATTGCTTTGCAGTGTCAATGACAAAGAACTTAACCAGGGCTGGGGCTGGAGGTCTGTGACAGGGGTGCCTGTTCGGCACAGAGCTGCAGTTCTGTGACAGGTGTGTTCTGAGCATGTGTGAAGTCCTTCATTTAATCCCACCACAATGAAAAGGGGAAAGTATACTTTACCAAAACAGGATGGTAAACATCAGAGAAACAATTTGTATCCACTGAGCACAGAGGTAAACATCTGTGATCCCAGAACTTGGGAGGTAGAGGCAGGAGGATCAGAAGCTCCAGGACAGCCTTGCCTACCCAGCAAGTTTGAGGCCAGTCTGGGCTACATAAAACCCTGTCTCAAAAAAACTAAATAAGGAGAAATAATTTCCATAAACAGGCAACTGAAAGAGGCAATTTGAAAATATATTCATAAAATCCTGTACCAACAGCCAGGCTCCACAAAGTGAATCCTGCCAACACACCAACGGCTTTTCTCTTGGGAATGACCACCCAGGAGACCCAATGCCTCTGGACTCCCTGACACTGTGGAAAAACATAACCTCCCATATAGTGTTGGCAGGTGGCTCAGCCACACCTTGAAGCATGTTTTCAAGACCTGTTCCTAAGTAGGGCTCAACCTAGCAATTTTGAATGGCAGCAACAAGCTGCTCAACTCTGATATCGATAACATGAACGAAAATAGAGATAGTGCGGCAGGTTATGTGAGGACAAGCCCCAGAGACTGAGAGGCGGATGAACTGTGCCACACACCGGCTAAAGCCACCCCGATGGCTCCACTGCAGGCTTCCCCATCTCACTCAATAGTGTCTCCATCCTGCCTTCTGCTGAGACCAAACCCTCAGAGACATCCTTCCTGTCGGGTCCTGCAATATATCTGCACAGACCTCCCGGCTAAAAATCAAGTAAGACCAGGCGCTGTAAAACTATGAGAGTCCCACGGCTGCCAAGCCTGAGAGGGACTTCTCACAACGCGTCTGGAAGCACCTGCTCGAAGACACAGCCTAACTGTGGGTCACAACCCCGTCTGGAGTCACAGGGCTGAAGGTGAACTCTCACTTGCTCTTGAGAGCAACAGGGGGCACAAGAGCATTTGGAGCAGGGTGGCCCCAAGATGTTCTAAAGCAATTTTTCTTCTACTGAAAGAAAAAAGAAAAGGAAAAGTCACAGCCAGGCTTGAGGGAACACCGAGTTTCCCTGAGGCTCCCAAACACCTGCATTTAGTGGGCATTTCACGAGTGGGTGAAGAATGAATGATGAATGGATGAATGAATGGATGATTCCATGGGCATTTTAAAGTCAAAGAGTAGGATCTGATGCCAGGCTATAAGGCTTAAAAAAGGGATGAGTGGAGAGTTTAATTGTTAACAATCGGATAGATTGACAGGAGGGAGGGAGAGGTCCTAGTTAGGGTTACCATTGCTGTGATCAAACACCATGACCAAAGCAACTTGGGGAGGAAAGGGTTTGTTTAGCTCCCACTTCCACATCACAATTCATTACTGAAGGACATCAGGTCAGGAACTCAAGCAGGACAGGATCCTGGAGGTAGGAGCGGACAGGGAGGCTATGGAGGAGTGCTGCTTACTGGCTTGCTCCAGGGTCTGCTTTCCCCTCGAACTCAGAACCACCAGCCCAGGGACAGCCCCACCCACAGTGGGCTGGACCCTCCCCCATCAATTACTACTAAAGAAACTTCCCTACAGGCTTGCCTGCAGCTTGATCTTGAGGAGGCCTTGTTGAAATAGGAGCGGCAGGGCTGCGTCCCCGGCACCCGGCAGCCCGCATGGCTAGTTTATACCCAGAAATAATTACATGGAAACTGTATTCTTTCAAACACTGCCTGGCCCGGCTAGGTCCAGTTTCTTATTGGCTAGCTCTTACATATTGTTCTAACCCATTTCTAATATTCTGTGTAGCCCATGAGCTGGCTTACCAGAGAGGATCTTAACCTGC
>NW_026067950.1:4779369-4804250 GCF_014885135.2 Alexandromys fortis | reverse complement strand
TGGGCTACACAGAATATTAGAAATGGGTTAGAACAATATGTAAGAGCTAGCCAATAAGAAACTGGACCTAGCCGGGCCAGGCAGTGTTTGAAAGAATACAGTTTCCGTGTAATTATTTCTGGGTATAAACTAGCCATGCGGGCGGCCAGGTGCCGGGGACGCAGCCCTGCCGCTCCTATTTCAACAAGGCCTTTTCTCGGTCACCCTCCTCTCAGGTGACTTCAGCTGTGTGAAGCTGACAGAAAAGGAGCCAGCACAGGAGACATACTACAGGTGTGTGTGTGTAGGGTGTGCACACACGTGTAAAAGTCATATTCATTCGCTAATGACGACCAGAAGGCCTGCTTGATAAGGTCAGCACACACAATCCTTTCGTCAGCCTGCCTGTTTACCACCAGCCAGGCAGACAGCTGCTGAGCACTTCTGGCCTTGATGGGCACACCTACAGCACATTCTGATGATACAGATGGCGTCCCAGATGTGACACAGTCACCTCCACGCTGCGAGATTCCTGAGAAGTTGCCCAACCCCTCTGGACCTCAGCTCTTCACTGTGATACTGTCTGCCTCAGAGATTGAGGATTAAATTTCTTTTGGGTACCATGTAAAATGGAACACGATGTGTGATGGGAGGGTACACAGATTCTCAAGCCCTCCCCCTCCCCAGACTCACCAGGGCCAGAGTTCCTGAGGACTCCAAAGTGGGGGGGGGATCCACAAGAGACCCATAGCCCCTGCTTTTCAAGGCATGCTGGAGGCCATTACTGAGGCAGGGAATGTGTCTTTATTTGTCACACAACCACGGTTCTGCTGACTTCTGCTTTCAGTGCTGGTCGCTTCGCGTATTATGTAATATGAAGGTTTCTTAAAAGATTAATCTTAATAAGGCTGAAACTCTCCTTCCTGCTCTGGAGGGCAGGACTTTTCCTTTGTTCCCACTACAAACCTGGCACTCCGCCCATTGCCAGCAAGGCCAGCGTCGGCTCAGCAGGTACAGCTGCCGCCAAGCCTGGTGACCTGAGGGAGGTTCATCCCCACACGTGGCAAACATTCTTCTGACCACACATGCTGTGACAGGTGTGTGTGTGTTTGGGGGGATGTTCATGTATGTATGGGTATTCGTGTGTATGTGTGTTAGTGTGTGAGGGATGTTCATGTGTGGGGGAGGTTTTCATGTATGCATGTGTGTATATGTGTGTTCATGTGGGGTGTCTTCATGTATGTGTGTTCATGTGGGTGTGGGGAGGTGTTCGTGTATGTGTGTGTGTTTGCGTATGTGTGAAATGTATTTTTAAAAAACTCAAAAAACGGTACCAAATGCCACAGTTCAAAACAAAACACTGCTGAGCTGGCCATGGTTCACACCTATAACCCCAGCACTCAGGACAGTAAGGTAGAGGCAGTCCCTCCCTGTAGCTTGGGCTAAAAGTGGCACCCGGTCTCACAAAATAAAATGAATAAATATATACTCAGAATTGCCAGCCGTTGACGGGGTGGGATGGGGGGATAGGGGCACGCCACACCGCCACGCCACATTGCCAACCTTCTAAGCCATTTGCATTTCTGCCCTCCTGTTAGGAGCTTTCTCTACACCTAATCTCCAGAAAGTCTGTCCCATCACCAGTGGCAGTTTCTACAACAGCATGGGCTTTGCAAGACTGACATTCCAAAAACAGAGACTCCGCCAGCGACAGGAGAATGAGGACGTTAACTACTCTCTGAAACCAGACACATCTGTCCCCCGGAGTCCCTCAACTGGCACCCAGGGAAAGTTAACCTTGGATCTGCTAGACAAGCCAAGGCGTCCTGGGGAGGAGCCCTGGCCTGGGAACAGAGTACACCCATACACCCACAGGCCTTGCTGGATGTTGGTGGCAACAGCAGGGGGCAGCAGGGGAGCAGGACCATCTCATACCAGCTGACCGCAGCACTTCCTAAGCTGTCACCTTTATTGCTGATGACTGGTACCCGCACCTACTCGATAAACGGTGATGGGAAAATGTGCTGTTTTGAAAAGGGCTGGTGCCTATTTTATATCAGCTGCATAAAGAAATTCTGGCTGCCTTTGTCGTTAGCAATAATACACATTCGCTAAGAAATAGGTACAGGGAATCTAGGCAACTCTGGAATGTAAAAAGATGTTGTACAGATGGGGCTGGAGGTGCGGTCGGTGGTAAGTGTCTGTTTAACCTGTGCAATGCCTGACTCCAACCCCAGCAGCAGCAGAATGGGAAAGGGGACGCGGGGACGCCAAAATACACGCCATGGACATACGCAGCATGATCAATTATTGGAGACACTGAGCTCAACAACAGTGGAAAACTATAAATCACAGTCAGAAAATGTCATGTCTTAAAGGCACCGCAGTGGCGTCCCCAATAAAAACTAAAGGGCCTGTAGCAGGCTTACTGCTTTGTTTAAAGGGGTGTGCTCCTGAAAATGGGTACATTGAAAGAAATGTATGCAAGACACAGTGAAATATCAGCAGGTGTCGTAGGCTAATAGAAATCATCATCCTTTTTCCAACCCGTGCTTCAATGGTCTTCAACTTCTTGAGGAAACAGTCATCTCTTGAAATCCACAACAATTTTCAGTAGTCAAAATCACGTATGGCGCAAAAGCAAACTGTGTTACAAATTCACCAAATCCTAGACAAGCATATTGTTCTGGCTGTCATGGTCTGGCAGGGCGGCTACCAACTAGGGAGTTTTGGAAGTAGACAAGTGTGGGAGGAAAAGCAACCACTCCACAAGAAGATGAAAACACAGGCTTGCCCTACAAAGTGGGCAACTGCAAGAGGCCCCTTTCTGGCTTTCCCATCTGCAGCAAGGCAGCTGCGAAAGGGAACCTCTGAACCTAGAGACAGAAAAGTAGACACACAAGATGTCATCGCTGTCCACAGGTGGCTTCACCAAGTCATAGCCCTCCCACGATGCCATCAGGACGCATGTCAGCGCAGTGGGCCATCCTCAGCCTTCATCAGCATCACCTGGACCCCTCGTGAAAGACACACGTATGGAACAGGTACCCCCACAGCTTCTGATTTTTCTGAACCCGTCTGCAGGGTCACTGGAGATCCTGCATCGTTCTAACAAGCTCCCAGGTGATGCTGCTGCGGCCCTTCCGACTGCCCAGCTTTGAGAGCAGGTGCTGGATAAGACAGCAGATGCTCCACAGACTTCATCTTCAACGACAGGAATTGTAAGGACGTCCCTTGAGAAACTCAGCCTGTAAGAACAGGAGCAAATGAAACTCCTCCTCCATGCCTGGGAGAACCAACCCCCAGGGAAAAGCAGCACACAAGACAGGTTCCGGGAGCCAGACTGCCCAGGTGTGGAGCCTGCTGGACACTCAGCAGCTGTGTGGTCCTAGATAGGTGAACCAAAATATCTGAGTATGAGTGTCTTCATGGGTGTAAACTAGATAGAGGGGAATAGCTCATTTCTCTCCAGCTGGGGAGTGGAAACGGGTGCCCACCCAAGCCAGCAATGGGAGGTCGTTCCTTTTCTTTCCTGCCTCTACCTACTGAGTGCTGGGATTAAAGGCTTAAAGGTGAGTGACACCTCACCCCACAAAGCTATTTACTTACATTCTTTAAGATTGGGTATTGACAGATATAGGCTCGACACCTATATTCCCAGCACTCAGGAAACTGAGACAGTAAAGAGGATTGCTGGGAATTCCAGGACTTCAAGACCAGCCTGCGCTGAGAGAGACTGCCTCAAACAAACAAGACTGAGGCGCTGTCCGAGCAGGTGTCATTTCCTCAGGCGCAAGTCCTCTTCCTTTCTTAGCCCCGACAGGTATGTACCACTCACACCCAGCTCTCCCTTCACCTAGATTTTGAAAGTCCACACACAGAAATGTCAGCAAGGGCTCCCCGTCCTAGCCAGGAGGTGGTGGCGCGTGCCTTTAATCTCGGGAGGCAGAGGCAGGCGGATGATCTCTGGCTCTACAGATGAGCCCAGCCTTGTCGAGCTCCAGGATAGCCAAGGCTACAGAGAAACCCTGTCTCGAAAAACCAAAACAAAAGAGTTCTGCGTCCTTCCAAAAGCGCAGGAGACCAAGACTGTCCGCCTGCTTTGAGTTATTTTTTATATTAATTTCACCCATATTCCTTCTTCCTGCCTGCTCCTCTCTACCAAATGTCCAAGGTCAGATCCTGCACACATCATATACAAAATTAAAACAACAGTTCGCGACTCTGAAATTCTCTAGGTGTTCCCATCTTATAAAGGTAATATTAGAATGTGAGAAAAATAAAATAGCAGAGGCCAAAAAATAAAAGCTACTCTAGTTAGCCAAGCGTGAGTACTACCCAGCCCAGCCTACTAGATGGAAAACTCAGGAATGTCACTCACCTAAGCCTTTTCGCTACAATAAGCAGGGCAAGGCTGGGGCCAGATCAGGGAACCCAACATTGGTGTCTAGCATGGAGACAGTGGATCCTGTCTCCAAAGACTAGAGATCTTCAGAAGAGACCACACACACACGTTTAAGAAACTCATCCAAGAGCAACGTAGTCATCAAAGGCAGAAATGAGAAGTCCATCTAACAGGGAAACACATGGCTGTGTGTCGTCAAGGGGGAAACCTTTCGCAGATCTTGCTCAAGATCCGTGTCCCCATTCATAAGTAAAGAAGGCATGATAATGAACTCATATTTTACCCACACAAGCTCAGCCGTACTTAGGTACCAGGACACACACTGAGGGCCAGAAAGAGAGATGGGGTCCCAGAGGTTATTAAACTCCTCTGCAAAGACACACACAAACACCTATGGTGGCTATCCGTGGAGTTCAAAGATGTCTAGGGAGGTGCTTCTGAAGCCGGTGGGGACACCAGAGCTTGGAGCGGCGACTAGACAAGACCAGGTGTTCACATTTGCTTTTTAGTTCAAAGAGGAAGAAAAACGTGCAGTTTGGGCACGGGAGCTGGACCAGAGAAGGTGAGGAGGCATGCGGGGGCAAGACAGCGACTCTGCACCTCCCACGGATCCCCGAGCTTGCGGGTGGGAGCCACCTGTGCCTGCCACCCGGGTCCCCGGCTTACAGCTCCGGCGTGGAGCGGCGCAGGCGTGGGGAGCCGGCGGGGACCGCAAGCAGCGCGGCGCACGCGCGACGGGGGGAGCCCGGAGTGTGCGGCCGCGCAGGGAACGCATCCTCCGAACGCCTCGAACCGGCCGGCGAGGAGCATCTCGTGGACGGTGAGGCGGGCCCAAGCGGGGCACTCACCAGAATAACAGGCGCGAGCAGAGGTTGGCGTCCTGCAGCGGGTTGGGCTTCACCTCGGTGTGCACGGGCAGCATCTTGCCTAGGGTACGCGCGGCCGGGCGGGAGCGCAGCGGCCGTGTGCGCGGCTCCGAAAGGCGCTCCCGGCTGAGAGGATGCTGGAGCTCCGGGCCGGCGCGCCGGTCCGCTCGGCGGGCTCCGCAGGCAGCGGCTTCCGGGAACCGGCCCGCCCTGACCCCGCCTCCCGGGACTCCTCGGGGCGCCCGCTGCGCGCCGCCGCCGCCTCCTGGAGCCCGGGAGCTGCGCGTCGCGTGCGAGCTCAGTGGGAGGGGAAGGCGGGTAGGGAACGGCGGAGACCACGCGCAGGGAACGAGCGGCGGCCCGGGGAAAACGCGAGGCCGGGCTGCACGTGCTCGGGACCCGCGGCAAACTTTGCCGAAGTTTATTAAGATCGGCGCTCCAAGCACCACCCTGACGGGGGCGGGGGCGGTGCCGGCTGTGCCCGCCCCCCGCGCTCAGAAACGCCCCGTGGACTGAGAGCTGCTGGAGATCGGGTGAAAGCGGCCCGGCTTTGGCTGCCCTTCCCCTGGCATGTTGCCTTCATCAGGACCAAATAGGGCGCTGTGGGAGGTTCTCCGACCTGCAGGCCGAGAATCTGACCCGGAACAGCAGCAAGGTTTAACAGATCCCCTCTGCAGACCTGAAATCAAGCGGTGAAGACACACTGGGTTAGAACTCAAGAATGTGAAGAGATGGATGGATATTGCCATTTCGGGCGGGCGTGGCGGATCTCTGTGGGCAGTTGGCTGCCCTCTTAGCTTGGGTAGGGGAAATGAGATAACACACTTCACCAAGCAAGCCCTGAGAGGCTAGCAGAGGAACAGTGACAAAGGGAACAGATATCCCAGGACACCTTGGTGTGCCTTTCTGTATACCTACTCCACTTTTAATTTGAATAGTGCCCCTTTCGAGACGGTTATTCCTATTTTATGTAGCAAACTCAGATTCAGAAGATGCAGCTTCTCCAAATCTTAAGATGAGTGATGGATGATGAAATCTAATCTGTACTCAGGTTGTGGACTTGGACCATTTAAGAGGTAGGTGGTCGAGAAACATGAGCCTGCACCAACACAATGAATAAGATGGCTTCCCAGCTTTTGGACGCCTGTTCACAAGCCCTGGGTTCTATCGGGGGTCTTGGTAACGGCCTCGACCGTTTCTGTTCACGGCAGCACCGGATAAAGACGCGCAGTTCTGAATTCATGGCGCGAATGAGTTTCACCCTTCCCTCTGACCAGAGACAACTTCGGAGGAAAGGGTTGCTCTCAGGCTTACACTGGCAGGTAACAGTCCCTCGCTGCTTGCTCAGCTCCTGGCTGCTTGGAAGGACTGCTGCCTGCTGAGTCAGGCCCGCAGTGGGCCGGACCTTCCGGTCCACTCACGACAATAAGATATCTCTCAGGTAGCCGCAGGCCAAGATGATCTGGGCAGTTCTTCAGTTGAAAGTTCCCACTTTCCCTGTGACTCTAGGTTGGGTTGGGTTGACAAAAAATAGCCAACTCCACTTTCATTGGTCATTTCCCTTGTATGTTTATTTAAATGGCCTTATTGACAGTCTTTACGGCCTTCATATAAATAAGAGTTCACTTAGATAGAAGTTGAGCCGTCTGTGATGGGTCCAGGCCCTTAATTCCATCATTTTGGAGGTGCAAACAGAGTCAACAATTCAGGGTCATCTTTGAAGGAGAGAGGCCCTGTCTCAACAAAATAAAAATAAGTAAGTAGAGATAAAAGTAATAAGCCAGGCAGGGAGATCTGAAGTTCAAGATCAATGGGATACCTGGGGAGTTCTAGATCTGATTGGATACATAGGGAGAGACTCTACGAGAGAGAGAGAGAGAGAGAGAGAGAGAGAGAGAGAGAGAGAGAGAGAGAGAGAGAGAAGAATTGGCACAGGGTCTCATGTGCCCCTATATTAGCCTTCTAACTCCAGTTGTAACCGGGGATGACCTTGAACTCCCAATCCCTTTTCATTCACCTTCCAAGTGGGGATCACGGACCTGTCCATCGAGCCTGCTTATCAATGGGATTTTGAGGCTAGGGAGACATCCCAGTAGGTCATATGCTTGCCTTACAACCCAAGGACCAAATTCATCCCACTTCCAAAGACAAGCATGGTGGCACACATTCCTAGATGGGCGAGGAGAAGGCAAGTGGGTCCCAGGGTCCCTGGGTATCCGGCCTACCCTACCTACTTCATAAGTTCCAGGGCAGTTAGCGGCCCTGTTTCAAACAAGAAATAAAAGGTAGCTGGTACATGAGTAACAACAAGGTTTTGCCCAGACGCACACACAGAGACTTCATATATAGCATATAGAAAGATGATAGATAGATAGATAGATAGATAGATAGATAGATAATATCTAGATATATAGATATAAAGTCTCATCTACTCGGGATGCTAAGACAATAGAAGGACAGATGGATCTCTTGAGCTATGGACTTCAGGACCAACCTGAGCATCCAAAAAAGAGAAAGGATAAATAAAAGTCAGGTACATAAAGTAGCAAAATGTTGATCATTTTGAACTGAATGAAGTTTACCATACAGTATCTTGGGCATTTCACGCATGCTCAGATAAGGCCATGTGTAGGAGCCAACCTCCAGGCAGGGCTCACCTCATTTCTGATGCTCTTTGAAACGCCCTGTGTTTTCTACCCGGTGCGTTTGTTCATCGGCCAGTTCCACTTCAAAGCCCAAAAGCTTGTTTGCTAAAGTTAGAAGTCTAGTGGCTGGCCTTGCGCCTGGCCCATCCCCTGTGGCTGTGCTGGGGCTGGTAGGCTCCTCACTGCCAAAGCCCTTAGTCCCTTCAGCGTTCGCTGAGATGCTGGCTTTTTAGAGTTTTTAACTACGTGATTTTGAAACTTGTTAACATTCTTTTCTGAACACTAACTTATGTGGCATTTAGGAGAAATACTGAGAACCAGTGTCTCAGAGTAAAGCGGGGAGGGGGAGGCCTTAGGGGAGCAAGGTTTTTGACCCCTTAATAGCAAGCCTTGCTCACGCTTCCTTTTCGCAGGTCGTAATGAGTTTCTGAACCCCACTCTTCACTCCTCAGGTTACTGTGAGCCTCAGTTCCGCAAGGCAGTCTGAAGACAAGGTACAAATCAAAAGAGCTATTCTCATTTGTTCTGCCAACACTGGGATTAGGGTATAGTTGTTGGCAGAGTGCTTGCTTTAGCTTGAGGCCGTGCGTTGACTCCACAGACACACACACACACAGACACACTCAATGGACATGTGTGCATATGTAATAAGTGTGGGGCTTCGGCAGAGGTGTGTTGGTGGAAGCCTAGAGAGAAGTCCCTTGTTTTCCTTTCAGGAATATGCTCTCTTTGTACTTTACAGTTAGACCAAGCGCTAGTGTGCAAAGCTGGAAGAGCAGCCTCTGCTCGGAGTTGCTTGCTGGCTTGGAAGAATCTGACGTTATGACGAAAAAGACAAACACGAACCAGTGTCAGAGAGGAGGAAGCTGGAGCACAGCCCCAGACAGCGCTGACAGGGAGCTGGAGCGCCCTGGAGCAGCTTAAGCTGGCAGGCTTAGGCCGTTCTTCAAGAAGTCTAAGAGTCAAAGCATGACTCAGCAGTTCTGCTGCGGGGAGGAGGGGGAAGAGCCGAGAGAAGGAACGTGCTTATCCACTGGAGTGCAGGGATAGCAGAACGTCAGTATTCAGAAGGGGGGGAAGGAAGCACGTGACCACTACGGGCACATCAAATGTGGCATAGCCATACAGTGAAATATTACTTGCCACTTCGTAAAAGAAGAAGAGATCATCCAATTCACAGGGGTTAACAGCATGAACAAACGTGTTAAAAGTATTTTGGGGCAGCATGAACAAACATGTTAAAAGTATCACGCATGGAAGGCTGGAGACATGCTTCAATGCGGAAATGCACTTGTCCTTCCAGAGGACTGGGGTTCAACTCCCAGCAGCCGCATGTTGGCTTACAAACATCCTTAACTCCAGGTCCAGGGGCCCCTACACTCTCTTTTGATCTCTGCTGGCACCACACATACAGGCAGAACAGTCATATAATAAGGCATAAATTTCAAAATACATATTATATTTTAAAAAATATATATGGGGGTGTATCACACACACCAAGCTTGGGCCAGCAAGATGGTTCAGTGGGTAAAGGCACTGGACACCAAGCCTAACAACCTGAGCTCCATCCCTGCGTGGTGGGAGGCGAGAACTGACTCCCGCATATGCACAGTGGCACACGTGTAGATCCGCCTGCAGAAACACAATAAATTACAAGTTTTACAGAGCCATTCAAAATATCATGCAATGAAAGAATAGAGGAAGAAAATACTAAGATGCCCTCTGCTGTGTATGTTTGGAGTCGGGGGTAATCAGCTTTAAAAGATTGTTTTGGCTCATACTCCCTGAAATCTAAGTCCAGGATCATTTGTCCCTGTTATTTGGCCTGTGATGTCACAGTACATCATGATGGTCCCAGTGAGAGGTTAAGGAAGACTTCAACTCAGGCTCCTGGAAGCAAAGCAGAAAGAGGTTATCCCACTATCTCTTTCTAAGGCAAACCAAGCTTCCCTGCCAGGGAAGGTGCTAATTAAATTACAAAGGACAGGCCTGGTGGTCCAGGCGATCCCAGCTGCTCGGGAGGCTGAGGCAGGAGGATCACAAATTCAAGCCTGCTTGAGCTACACAGCCAGTCTGAGGCCAGCCTGGGCAGCTAAGCCAGAGCTGCCATCAACATAAAAGTCAGCAGTGAGTGGAGGTGAAGCTCAGTGGTAGAAAGCATGTTGTCAGGCACGCACAAGGCTCAGAGTTTGAGCTCAAGATCACAAAAAGTCAACTGAAGAAGGTTCAGGGTTCAGTAAAATACAGGTATATATGTTATACTCAATACATACCATCCACAAGCATAGGCTAGCAAACACAGTTTCTGCCTTCAGGTTGGTCAGTGCATTCATTTTGTTTTTAATTGACATTTTTATTTATTGTGCATCCCTTGTCTGTGTGCCTGTGTGTTATGTGCGTGTGTATCTGCGCATGTGTGTCATGTACATGTGCATATGTCTGTGTGTGTCATGTTTGTATGCGTGTATGTGTGTGTGTTAGCTGTACATATACTGTGTACATGAGTGGAAGTCAGCCAGCCACTTACTGGGTCAGTTCTCCCCTTCCACCTCGTGAGTTCCAGAGCTCACTCTCAGGTTGTCAGTCCTAGCAACAGATACGTTTACCCTCTGAGCATCTCGACAGCCCAGGCAGTGTCTTTAACAAGTACTCCAGAGGGTCCTAATATGCAGTCAGAGGTGAAAGGTCAAGAGCTCTGTGTGCCCAACTGGCATCCCAGGGTGCGTGAACTTGCTAAAGGAAGGTCAGGCCTGGGCACAGCTATGTGGTGGAGCCACCGCCTAGGAGGTGGGGGGCCTTGGCTCCCATCCTAAGCAATAATAATAAATGAATAAACACAAGCAATGCTGGAGAACACTATAGAGAAAGGTTTCCACACCGAGGGGCAAGAGAAGAGTGGAGAGCTCGAAAAGTCAGAACGTCACCCAATGCTCATGGCACCAGGGCCCAGAGAAAGCCCGACAGACAAGACGCTAAGGTGTTGCCCATGACCCTGCCTCACATGTTAGGGGTGGGTGTTTGAAAGCCAGTTCTTGATGTTGGCTGTGGGACTCTGTGGGCTGCTCCAAGTAATGGAACTGCATTCTCTCTCTCTCTCTCTCTCTCTCTCTCTCTCTCTCTCTCTCTCTCTCTCTCTTTCTTTTAATTTTGATCGAATTCATGACAAGGTTTCACAGGCTGGCCTTGACCTCGCTGTGTATCAGAAGATGGCTTTGAACTTCCAATATGCCCGTCTCTGTCTTCCAGTTGCTGGGATTACAGGTGTGCAAGACCACATCTGGCGTCAGGCAGTGCTGGGGATCAAACTCAAAGTTTCATGCGTGGTCAATAAGCTCTCCACCAACCAAGCTACATCTCCCGGCCCAAAGAAAAATGTTTTCTATTTGGGGGTTCTGTTTTATTAGAGGACCTGGCAGTGGGGGCCAGGGGTGGGGGGAGGTTGAGACAGGTCTCATAGAGTCCTGGCTAGCCTCACTATGTAGCAGAGCTTCATATGTAACCAAAGATGACCCTGAACTTCTGATTCCCCCACCTTATCCTTTCCCTTTCCGTGAAGGTAACCATGAAAAGTCTCTGTAGTTCAGAAAGAGAAAATTGACGTAACTGTGAAGGACGGATTTAAGGAAGAGAATGGCAGCGTAAAGAGGCAACAGTTGGAAGAAGGAGAGGCTGGACTGGAGCCAGTCGGCGTCAACAAGTCATTTCTGGGCACGCACAGGATTGTGTCGTTAGGTGCAAGTTCAATTTATCTGATGACCAAATGTTCTGAGAAACAGAGCAAGAAGGAGGAGGTGTCGAAGATGGTTCTGAAGTCCCTGGTTTAAGTAACCAACATCCCGTGGTGTCGTCCGAGAAGGAGTAAACAGCTTAGCAAGGCACATTAAAGGAGAAATCTGGGTATCCTTGGTAATTCAAAGCTTTAGAAACAAAACACAGAGGCTGCCATACACGGACACTTGTGATGTTTGAGATGCAAAGTCATGAATAACACTCCAGAGTACGGTTATCACATAACACATAATACATACGTGATCGTGAAAAGGCATGATGGTCTCCTTCACATTTCTACCTTCTGCTTAACAGCTGCCATTTTTGTACAGCTCTCCGCTGGCTGTGACGTGCATTACTAGTGAACTTACTTTGGCAGGAAGCTGAGCGATGTCAAGAATAAACACCTTTGCCTCCTGCCGGGGAGGGAAGCATAAAGATCAGCTAATTCACTCCTGAAGTCTGGCTCTCTCCTCAGGACAGGGATCTATGATATTTGATTCCTAAAAGAAACTGCACCCACCTGGCCACCAGCAGAGACCTCCTGAAAGAAAGGATGGGCAGAGTATAGACTAGAATAAACCTCTGCAGACAGATTGAAAAAAGAGGAAAAGAGATCCCTGATTTCTCCATCTACACTCCCCAGGTGGATGGGGTGTGAAAGGAAAGAGGAGTAGTCAAGAGTGTCCCTCAGCTAAAGATCACACACGGAAGCCTGAACCATAGGGAATAAGTGGCCCACCAATTATCGGACCCTCATAATATGAGGGCCTGTGAAAGCTAAGCTTCCATCCTGTACTGATGACTCATTCTCAAGCCACCTGAAGGTTCCTGATGCAAATATGTGCCTTGACAAATTGTAAATTACTACTGTTAAAGACCAAAATTACAATTTAGAGATCTCCCATGGCTTTATTTTTCCTCAGAATGGAGTCAGTGTTCCCATGGTCTCAACGGTAAAGATTGGTTGTATAGACAAAGAAGGACAGAAAAAAAAACAGGAACAGAATGATAGCAAGGAGGGACTGGCCATTTCAGCTACTTTCTTTCTCATATAAAAGGAGAGAGAGCGTGGAGACTCATTGGCCAGTTGGTATCAGATGACTTAGGTTTGGTTAACTTTGCTTGTGTAAGAATTAAGGCAGAATGATCAGGGAAATGCAGATTTAAACAGCTTTGAGATTTCATCTTCATTCAGAATGGCCAAGATCAATAGAACATGAGAAGCTGGGAATAGATCTACCTAAAAACGTAGCTGTACCACTTGTCTTATTTAGGGTTTCTACTGCTGTGAAGAGACACCGTGACCGTGGCAACTATGGTAAAGGAAAACATTTAATTGAGGTGGCTTGCTTACAGTTTAGAGAGAGATTCAGTTCATTATCATCACAGTGGGACATGGTGTTTGCAGTCTGCTTCTGGAGAAGCAGCTGAGAGTCCCCCATCTTACAGGCAACAGGAAGTATGTCACTGTGGAGGTGGGCTTGGACTTCTAATATATGCTCAAGCCATACTCAGTGTCCCAGACCACGTCCTTTGGTCTTTGGGTCATGATGTAAGGGCTCTCAGCTCCCTCTCTACCACCATGCCTGCCTGCACAGTCCCTTGTCCCACCATGATGATGACAGACTAAACCCTTGAAATGGAAGCCACCCCAATTAAATGGTTTTTTTTCTTTCTTAGAGTTGCCATGGTCATGGTGTCTCATCACAGCAATAGAACACTAACTAAGACAAGGGCCTTATACCTTTCTGACTGGAAAGTTTTCTTTTTTTAGGAGTCTTTCAAGTGAGACTATAGAGTCATGTCCAGTCTCTACAAAGAGAGCTATGAATGCAGGCCACGATGGCTAAGCTCAGTTGTTTGTGACTTCACAACATTTAAAATGACCATGGAAATAAACACCTGGAAATCTTATGGGAGAGTTTCTAGATTGAGCTAACTGAGGTGGTCAGTACCATTCCCTGCCTTCCTTGCTCTCTGCTTCCTGTGGATATTGCTGACTCGGCTTCCTCCCACCACGACTCCCCTGAGCCGTGAGCCAAATTCAGCTCTCCCTCTCTTCTAAGTTACTTTGCCAGGCATTTTGTCTCAATCACAAGAAAATAGCAAATACATGTGGTCTTGCTAGAGGAAGTGTGTCACTATGGAGGTGGGCTTTGAGGTCTCATATATGCTCAAGCCATACCCAGTATCTCAGTTCACTTCCTGTTGCCTGCTGAACAAGATGTAGGACTCTCAGCACCAGCACCATGTCAGCCTACATGTAGCCATGTCCTGCCATGATGATGATGGACTAAAACTCTGAAACCGTAAGCCACCCAATTAAATGTTTCCTTTGGAAGAGTCACCATGGTCATGCTGTCTCTTCACAGCAATGGAAATCCTAAGACAATGTGGGTCTCAAGGATCATACTCTGATTGGCAGGCCTGGAGGCATTGGTCTTTACCTGCAGAGCCCTTTCTCCCACCCCACCCAAGGATTTCAAAGACACAGAATGTCGCTTGTCCCAACATAGATGTCCTGTAAGTATTAAATACAAAATGACTTTCAACCAATAGGTTGGGGAATTTCTTTTTGATAGTTTTATGCACATATATACATTTTTCAATGTGATATTTTACTGAAAGCCATGTGGTGGTGCAAACAGCCTTGAATGCTTTTTAGCTCGTGTTGAAATGATCATCAGATTTCGACACTGTGTGACCCACACCAATTTGCTGTAACACACGGCCCACTTGGCCACACTGAGAGGCACTGGCTCAAGGCATGGCGTAGAAACAACAGCTAGTTTGGTCTGGTTATTTGGTTACCCTTAAAATATGACGATACAGGAACGATAATAATTTTCTTCTTTGTGTTTTCAGGAAAACTAGCTCACTGCTGAGATCTAGGCACAGCTGACAGGTGAGGAAGGCATCCTCAGAAGAGGAGAGAAACATAACAGATGCAGTCCCTGCTTCCTGAAGGCTCACAGTCCGGTGGGGGCAAGGGAGTTGAGCAGGAAACCAGAGCAAAGGAATACGAGGAATAAAAGAACGGTAGATGCTCCTAGCTATCCAAGCCACGAAGCTGGGTTTGTTTAAGCCTTGATGCCAATAGAGGCCAAGTGTGCTGAGTGCTGGAAGGCTCTGCTCAAAGAACACTAATTAAAGCAGGCTTTTCGGGAGCCGAAGCGATGGCTCAGTGGTTAAAGTACTTGCTCTCCCAGAGGACACAGTATTGATTCCCAGCATCTACATGCCTAACAGCTGTCTGTAACTCCAGTTCCAGGAGATCCCACACCTTCTTCTGACCTCTGCCACTACCAAGCACACACGTTGCTTGGTATATATACATTTGGGTAAAACACACCCCCCAAAATAAAAATGTTTCAGAAGAATAACAGGAAGTAGACTTTCAGTCCCACCGTGGAGCCCATTGCTTCTACACTTAACCTAGAGAATTAGTCTCCGGGCCTTTCCAGGCAGCCGATGGCAGAATTTGCTATGAGTCTTAGAGGGCTCATCCTTTGAGCCAATCATCTCGCTTTAGGAATTTTAAAGCTATCACGGTGAGAAGTCACAGACGATAATTAATTTCTGTGCTTGTAAGCACCTATAGAAGGCTGCCCGAGGCGGGACTGGAGCCAGACTGGAGCAAAGAGCTTCCAGGACAAAGGCCAGGAACCGCAGTGAAGCAACGGAAGATCGCAGCAAGGTAGGAAGACAGCAGGCTCTTCCACATTTCCTCCTGCCTGTGTCTTGGGGACCCCCTCCTAGATAAACGATAATATTAGAATTCCCCAGGCCCACCCCAGTGCTAGGGACCCAGGCCCTTGTGCTGGTCCTCAGCTGCTTTGGCTGCTTGCTTTTGAGGCAGGATCATCACTGTCCTGCCAAGGCTGACCTAGAACTCCCAATCTCAAGGTACCCTCCTGCTCCAGCAGCTGGGCCCACAGGCAAGCCCCACATGCCCGTCTGAGCATTCAGAGTCTTTTCTTTAGGTGTGGTGTCAAGTCCCAAACTATAAACATGGAAAGATATTCACTTAGTGATGTGAAGCCACTAAGCCAATTAAGGTTCAAGAAGGCCAGGACAAACAAAACGCACCAGATCCTTAATCGGGTGCATTCTGTGATTACAGGCGATTAAAACTCAAAGCAAATATAACTCCTCCCAAGTTTTCTAAACCGACCTTACAGGAAACAAAGATATGTTTTGTTTTGCTTTGCTTTGGTTTGCTATGCTTTGCTTTGCTTTTGGTTTTTTGAGACAGGGCTTCTCTGTGCAGCCCTGGCTGTCCTGGAACTCTCTCTGTAGACCAGGCTGGCCTTGAACTCACAGAGATACACCTGCCTCTGCCTCCTGAGTGCTGGGACTAAAGGCGTGCATTACCATTGCTCTGCAAAGGATACATTTTTAAAAGGAAGTATTACAGTTATTATAATACAGGAACGAACAGGCAGCAGGATGAGGATATGGCTCAGTTGGAAGAGTGCTTGTTGAGTGTGAATGAATTTTTACAATTTATCCTCAGCACCGTATAAGCCAGCCTGGTGGGCGTCCTGTAATCCCAGTCCTCAGGACTGGCAGAAGTCTATGACGACTCTCAGCTGTTAGAGGCTGTTCTGGGCTTCATGAGACTGGGTCTCAAAACAGGTGCCGTGTGAATCTCAGAAGTCTGCCTTCAAAACTCAAAACTGCTGAAACCATCCCTGAAGTGAGTTATCCTAGCTGCTCATAGAAAGCAAAGAACCAATATTCAGTGGAGACAAGTAAAAAAAAAAAAAATCAAGTTTCTAAGGAAGCAGATTCAGTCTAGACCCATGTTTCGAGCCAAATGCTCGGTCACTCAGACTGATCCTTTGCCCAAACATGATTTGTATTTATTTATCTGGTGTGGGTGTGAGAATCCGAGTGCACACGCAGTGGTGCACGTGGAGGCCAGAGGACACTTGCAGGAGTCAGTGCTCACCTTCTGCCATGTGGCTCCCAGGGTTCAGCCCAGATCTGCAGGTTGGGAGCCACGCACCTTTGCTCAACGAGCCATCTTGTTGGCCCCAAAATAATTTTGTTTTCCTCCATAATATTTACGCTTCCTTGAATGGAAACTTTATCTTTTTCCATCTCGCTAATTCCTCCAGTCGTGCTGGGAATCACTGCTGCCGTGCACTGGTGTCCACTTCATAAAGTTTCGAGCAAAGTGGCATAAACTCTCTATTGTGGGGGGGGGGGCACAAGATTCGGTCAAAGTCCTTGACTATAATGACATCTGTTTCTCAATCCCCCCCCCCATCTCTTAACACACATTTTAGTGTTACCAGGTGAAACCCGGGGATTATAGTCAGTGAGTCAACTCTTCTGAGGCATCTGATGTAATCTCACATCACAAGGCTGGGCATGAACAAAGAGACCAAGGGCAGGAGCCAAGGGCTGCTCAGAGGAAGCTGACACAGGCTCACCAGAGGCAAGCTGGTAGAATAACTGGCAGGAAAGCCTGTGACCTTTTAAACCCAGCAGCAGAGAAGTCACCTTCCCCAACAGTCAGAGACGCCATGAAAAAGAGAAGAGATTTCAGACTATAGAAAATGCTATCTTAAGGCTCATTCGGTGCCAGGGAGCTGGCCAGGGAGCTAAGAGTTGGCCATACTAACATGGAGACCTGAGTTCGAGTCCCCATGTGAAGGAAGCCAGGCCCGGTGGCAAGCGTCTGTAACTCCGGTGCTGAGTGGGGGTGGGTATGGAAGGAACCTGGGCCAGCAGGTCTGGCCAGCTCTGAGACAAAACAATGAGCTCCAGATTCAATGAGAGACTCAAAAAGCTGAAGAGGGATAGAGAACCCTAACCAAAGTTGACCTCTGGCCTCCGCATGCACACACACGAACAGATGAATGTACCACATACATGTACACAAACATACAACACACATACACATGCCACGCACATGGGGGTAGATGAGTGGGTAAACAGAACTTTAAAAAGCTGAGGCACATCTTAACCCTGAAACTGGCAAGTGACCTGTGTGAGTTAAGTGAATTTTGAATCAGGATTAGTTTTTTTCCAGGACACTTCATCTGGGAGCAGCGATCCTTATCTTTCTATCCATCTGCAGTACATGTTGAGTGAACATTGGAAGCCTTTCTTCTCTCCTGTTTCCATACAAAATATTAATTATTCCTCGGGACTTAAAGCAGAATGAATATCGCTCATGCTGTTTTGATCTGATGCCTTACAAAAGCAAAGCTGATAACAGACGTTTGCACAAGGTTTTATTCCTAAACATCAACCCCATAGAGGGGTGTGTGTGTGTGTGTGTGTGTGTGTGTGTGTGTGTGTGTGTGTGTATTGATCTGCAGCAAAAAGTGGAGCGTGTAACTTCTCGTGTGGGAGCACAAAGTACAGCGTGTACCCACCGAGTGGGACGTTATCCAGCCTTAGAAAGAAATGTGGGGCTAAAAACAGCTCAGCAGCCGGGCGGTGGTGGCGCACGCCTTTAATCTCAGCACTCGGGAGGCAGAGGCAGGCGGATCTCTGTGAGTTCGAGACCAGCCTGGTCTACAGAGCTAGTGCCAGGACAGGCTCCAAAACCACAGAGAAACCCTGTCTCGAAAAACCAAAAAAAAAAAAAAAAAACAGCTCAGCAGTTGAGCAGACTGGCTGCTCTTGCAGGTGAGTTGAGTTTAAGTTCCCAGAACCCACAACAGGTGGCTCTCAGTTATCTGTTACTCCAACACCACAGGATCTGGAGCACTTGCTGGGTCCAGAGGACCCAGGTTCGTTCGCAACACCCTAAGGCAGCTCCAGGAGCTGATGCCCTCTCTGACCTCCAGAGGCGCCAGGCATGCGTATGATACAATGACATGCAAGCAGGCAAAGGGCCCATACACATAAATTGTTGTTTTTTTTAATTTTTAAATAAATCCCTACAAGACACTAGTAATGCTGGAATAAAACTCAGGAGAAATCCTAATCCCCATCAGTTCAAGCGCGGGTTATGTGGAAAAAAAGTTCCAAGAATTTCAAAGATGTAAAGCTTAGACACAATAGAGTCTACAGAAACAAAATGATATACGGAGACCAGGGAAGGACATGGCTTAGTGGCAGAGAATATGTTCAGTATACATGAGCCCACAGACACCCATGATCCGAAAAGTTCAAGTTGACAATTCAGAGAAGAAAGGCAAAAGAAACAAAACAAACAAAAAACTATACCTTTTATAGAAATCAGGCACCAGAAAGGCAATGGAACCCAAAGGACTCCGATTTTAGACAGCAATATAAGGAGTCTCATGGCAGAAATCCAGATGAACAAAGGATGGAAGCATTACTGCATAGCGGTACCAGGACATCTGGTTAGTGACTTGGGAAAGATAGAATATGCCAGGTCCTATTTATACTAAAAATTATGGATCTGATATTTAAGTAGCTCTAAGTAAAACAGAGGGCAAATTTATCTCCCGCACAGCAATACAAACGAAACCTGGACTTGCTTTGTGCCCCTCTAACTACTCTCTTTGCTGAGAAATGGGGAGGGGGAGTCCAGCTGCAGCCCATGACCCCCTATAGGAATAAGGAATAAGCTAGGAGCAGCTCTTCCCAACCCTTGCCAGTCTGGCCCAACCATTCCTGTGTGAAGAACAGATCAGAAGGAAATACAGCCCGTAATTGCTAATTCAAGTGTTTCTCTAAACATTCCAGCATTCTAGGTGATTCCCTCTTGCCATCTTCTTCTGTTGTCTAAATTCCCTATGATGAGCATGTCTGTAGTTTTAAACATGCCATCCATAAATATAAATTGTAGCAATGAACCTGATGATGGCAGCAGCTGCTCCCAGATGTCCCGCCTGCCTTTCACACTATCCCATAGCCCTGGGACCTTCTTCTGGGGAGGGGGACATGCCTGCTCGCCAATCCACAGCGTACGCTTGCCTTTCATGTCCCACAAATGGCAGTGTCCTCCCCTGACCCTGGTGACTCAGGGGACATGGAGGAAAGGGGGGGGCTAAGTGCTTGGTGGCCAGCTGCCCTGTGCTCTCAGGGCCTTATCCTGCCTTTGAGCTTCCTGGATATCAACAGGATACGGCCTGGATATTTTCCTCTCCTGGCTTCCCCAAACACAAAATGGAGCCCTTTGTCTGGACAGTACTTTGATGAACTCTGGATAGGACCATTTTCAAACTTTCTCCCGTTAGATGAAAATGTCCTGCAGCCACTTAAAATTTAATCTGAGAAAGCGGTGCTTGTGCGTTCTAGGTCCACAGCCTGGATGAGGTTTGGCTTCCGATACTTCTCATGATCCTGGCTCTGATTCTGAAGAACCATTTCATTGTTCATAAATTCTTAGTTCCGTGTTAAGTGCCTTCCAGCTTGGTCTCATCTTTGGTCAATAGCAGCTCTGTGTTTTTTTTTTTTTTTTTGAGTAAGTACAGTATTTTCCAAACCTTCAAAATCTAGCTACTGTCTTCTTGTGTTTTCAGTGAATGCTTGAAACTAGGGGAAGTATAAAGGAAAGATACATCTGTGTCTTCCTGTCCTGAAGCTTGGAAGTCTAAGGTCAAGGGGCCACATATAGTGTGGACCTTCTCCCTGATAGGTCTCAGGGTCCCCGGGTTGCGCAGGGCACGGCGGGGGGGGGGGGTGTAAGGGAGTTCACCCAATCCTGTTAACTTCCTTCCTCCATAACTAATTAATCCACTAATCCATGTATGGATCGATGCAGTCATGAGTTCAGATTCTTTCCTTTCTCGCTCACCCCCGAAAGTTCCTAAATACTACTAACTATGACTCTGGAGGGTTAAGTTTCCAACTCATAAATTTTGGAGAAAAAACAGTCAAACCATAGCAGCTACCTTGTAAGAGGTACAGAAATAATCTCACACGTTTTCCAAATGAATTAAACACTCTAAAAGCAAGCCTACGAAACAGGAATCAACACCACTTTACTGTTTTAGAATGGCATTTAGCTCCTGCCAAGGTTTTGTCGGTGTAAGATCTGGACAGTATCAGATACCTAGTTTGTAGGGCTCAATGCAAAATGAAAACATATGAGTCATTATTTAGAAATTTTGAAGACTTCTCAGGTGGCAGCCACTCACTAACAGTCTCAGGGCCCTTCTAGCCATGGGGTCCTGGGCAGCACGGGTCACACGTCCACAAGGCTGTTGAGACAGCAAGTGAGAGTCCAGAGTATACTGTATGTCAAAATGCAGTCACAGACAACACAAACTCGATTTTCCTGGGAATCATCGCTGAAAATACTTCCTTTTAAAACTCGCCTATTTTGCAAGAGGCTCTGATAGACCTATCAATAGTGTTCTCTGTGTGTTTGGGATTTCTTGGACAGTGAGAAAATTGGAGCTTTCAAGGCACCTTCAAAGCTAATAAGCTTCATGAGTACAAACACTGACAATGAGTGAAGCTGTCATGTTATTTTGTGCTAAGTATTTAATTTAACTAAACAATTATAATAAATGATTATAATTTTTTTTTGATATTTAGAAACTGATGGTCTTTTGATCCTTGTGTTTTTATGGGCATTTGAAACATTCATGGGGTGGGTCCATGTGCTCTCATGAGAGCACTTACTGGGGGAAACAGCATGAAGCCACCTCTCCCATTCTGACATGTCCTCTGCCAAGAGAAGACATGGCCAGTCACCTGTCACACAAGGAAAGGGCCATTGACAAAGCACATCAGCCAAGTTCTGTGCGATAAAGAGAGAATCTAGGTCTTAATTTTTCCTCTTCCTTCTCTTCCTCTTCTTTTTCTTCTTCTTCGTTGAAACTCAGAACTGAGTATCTAGGTATCTAGAGAAAGTTTGTTTCCTTTGTGATGTGATCTATGATAGTTTGAAATCATCACAGATTCTAATGAGATATGATAAAGCGTTATGTGGGTACAGACGATTCAGTCGGCTTCCTCGACATCGGTTGGTCCTGTTAGAATCTCAACCAGAGTTGATCCGGGGAGTAAGGACGTGTGTGCATGGCATCTGCTATAGCTGAGATCTTGACTGTACTCTATAGGTCCAGATGTTAAAGGAGCAGGAGGTGGTGAGGCCCGTGAGAAGTAGGTTTAAGTGGAAGCACCCCGTAGAAGGACTCTTGCTTCCTGCTGCCTCACGTGAAACATTAATATTTCCCCCACTGTGTACTTCTCCAACAGGCCCCAAAGCAACAGGGCTGAGCCACATGAACGACAAGCTCCGAAACCCTGAGCCAAAAGCTTCTCTGCCATTTTGTCACAGTGAAGAAAATGAATACTCCATCCCTCTTGGGGTTCTCAACAGCTATACACAGCAGAGGAGAAGACATGGCTAACACGCCATCCCTCTTGGGATTCTAAACAGCTATGCACAGCAGAGGTGAAGACATGGAAGAGGGAGGAGCAGGACCTGTCAGCCAAGTGGACATGTGGCTATTTTTTAAAGATTTAGTTTATGTGTTTGTATGCATGTGACTCTGGCACCCTCAGATGTTAGAAGAGGGTCACCATGTGGGAACCAGACCCAGATTCTCTGCAAGAGCAGTCAAGGCTCTTGAGCACTGACCCACCTTATCAGTTCAAACGGACATGTCTTAATTTGAATTTAGACACTGTATTTGCTGTTTGTGAAAGCTCCTCTTTCAAAACATTTCCTTACTCATCAAGTGAGGAATTATTAATGTGAACATTATAAACTCATCATGAGAATTAAAAATTATACACGTGTAGATATCTACACATATGCTCATGTGTGTATAGCTACATGTGCACACACGTAAAATTTGGCCCATTGTCACTAAGTAAATGGCAGTTTTTACTATTGTTATAATATTTTATTTATTTAAGATTGTTCAACATGGTCTCACTATGTAACACAGGCTGGTCCTGAACTTGTCATGCTCCTGTCTCAGCTCAAGTGCTGGGATTATAAGTATGTATCATCCCACGTAGCTATAATTTGTATTATTACTATTTTAACAAGATATTTGCAAGATAGCCTCCTTGATAGGAAAAGAGAAAAACCTCTACAGTCTTAAGTGATTTGTATTATCCTCATAAAATTAGATTTGGGGACAAAGAAAAACATCTGAAAGACAAACAGAAAATATTAAGAGCCAATGTGTATCTGACTATTAATTAAATGTCATTAATTTGCGCTCTCTCTCCCCCCCCTCCTTTCTTTCAGCCCTCCCTCCCTCTCCCTGTCTTTTTCCTTCTCCCTCCTTGCTAAGCCCAAGTTCTACAACTGAGTTACACCTCAGACCTCTAGAATTTAACAAAGACGTTAATCAGAGGATCAAGTATCCAGAGACAGTTGTATAAAATAGGTGTGCATACAACTCTGTTAAGGCTCAGAAATGGAACACTCACTGGACATGCAGTAGGACAGGGACTTGGGTTCGATGTCCTTGTGTGTTGTAAAAAATAAAAAAGCGTACATGATTTTAGCAACTTATTGAACCTATTTCAAACTTGATTTTGTCTGTGTCTCCTGGACGGAGATAATGAGTCGTGGTGGTTTGAGAGAAAATCGCCCCCATGGTTGTGTTGCTTTTAGGTGTGGTTTTGTTGGAGTTGGTGAGGCCTTGTTGGAGGAAAGGTGCCGCAGTGGGGGCAGGCTTTGAAGTCTCCTATGCTCACAATACACGTAGTGTAGAACACAGACTCCTGCTGCTGCCTCCGCATCAAGATGTAGACATCTCAGTTCTGCCTTTAGCACCAGGTTTCCCTGTACACCACCACGCCCCACCGTGATGATAAAGGACCTGAACCTCTGAAGCTGTAAACTAGCCCCAATTCAATGTTTTCCTTTATAAGAGTTGCCGTGTTATGATGTCTCTCCACAGCAATGGAAACCCAAAGACATGAGTCTTCCTGTATAAGATTGGTCCGTTTGGCTATTACGCTGTCTCAATTAACTGACCCTAATACGATGAAGTATATTCTCCCCAGAGGCATAACTATTATGAAGGTAGTTTAATTATTGGTGATCCAGGCCCTTTCTACACTTCCTGCCATCAGCTTCTAAAGAGGCTGGAGCCATCTCTGCGGAAACCCAGGGCTACACAGAGTGCAGACACTAGGAGCAAGTCAGAGGTGGGACCAGTGGACGAGAAGGTGGCACCCAGCAATGTTTGCCCACCACTCCAGGCTTCCTGTGAAAACAAGTGAATTCATTCACTGGAAACGATTTAATCCCCTAGCAACAGGCACAGCTCTGAACAGCTGCCGTCTGAGTATGGCATTTAATCGCAGAGGTATGACTGCCCACGAGATGATCAGGCCTACCGATGTCTCACAGAGGCGGGTGTGAGTAGAGGCATCAGACCCTATCTGAGACTGCACTCACCCCTCCCGTGTCTGCCTTTGCTACCACTGCTGCAGAGCTGGGCCGGGTGCTTCCAAATTCCTGGCCTCTTATCCAAAGAATCGAAAATAAGGGCTCACACAGATGTACAAAAGAAGCCAAGTCTCTTTATTTGGAGCAAAGCTATAGTACATATTAAAGAGGTGTACACTGTCAGGACAGACAGCAGGCCGATGAGCAACAGCACTCAAGGGCCTCAGCCTACAGCCTGGGATCTCTTTTTGTGGGACATAAAGGAGAGAGTGGTTAGCATGGGGTGCAGTTTCAGTGGCTCCCTGCTTTGACTGGCAAATGAGGGCGTGCATTATTTTCCTGTGGTCCATGTTCCTTCCCATAATGCAGGCAACTGATTTTAATAATATGCATGCCTGTTTATACATAGGCCTAAGACGGTGTGATGGTCTCCATTAGCAATGTTCCCCGTAGGCTCGTGAATTTAACACTTGGGCCCCAGTTGGTGGTGCTGTTTTGGGGTGTTATAGAAGCTTTAGAAGGAGGAGCCTTGGTAGAGGAAGTACATCCCTGGAGGTATGCTTTATAGCCTGGGCCCCTCCCTGCCCTCACTTTCTGTTTCCTGTGTGCTGACGAAATGTGGTATCTCTGCTTCCTGACTCCAAGGCTGTCTTTTTGCCCCTGCCTCATGCCCCTGGAGCCTTTTCTACCATGATGGACTAAGTCCCCTCTGGAACTGTAAGCCCTTTCCTCCTATAAATTGCTTTTGGTCATTTTATTTTTATTACAGCAACAGAAAAGTGATTGGTGGAGACAGTAAGGGGGAGACGGTGTAGGGTGTAGACATTAAGGGGGAGACGGTGTAGACAGTAAGGGGGAGACGGTGTAGACAGTAAGGGGGAGACGGTGTAGACTGTAGACAGTAAGGGGGA
>NW_026067950.1:4757839-4779343 GCF_014885135.2 Alexandromys fortis | reverse complement strand
AGGGTGTAGACATTAAGGGGGAGACGGTGGAGGGTGTAGACATTAAGGGGGAGACGGTGTAGGGTGTAGACAGTAAGGGGGAGACGGTGTAGGGTGTAGACAGTAAGGGGGAGACGGTGTAGGGTGTAGACAGTAAGGGGGAGACGGTGTAGGGTGTAGACATTAAGGGGGAGACGGTGTAGGGTGTAGACAGTAAGGGGCAGACGGTGTAGACAGTAAGGGGCAGACGGTGTAGACAGTAAAGGGCAGACAGTGTAGACAGTAAGGGGCAGACTGTGTAGACAGAAAGTGGGAAATTCTCCTAATATTTCCTAGACAGTTTTCTTCATTGCACACACACCCCAAACCAGTTCAGGTTGGATTAGCCCTTCTGTTCTTTACACCCCGATACACTGGGAATACATATGAACAGAAGGTGTCTAAATGTGAGTTGTTAGTGAGGATGGTAACCTATACCATTGCTCAGACATGGGAGTCGTTCAGTGCAGAGGTTTCTAGGTGAACTATTTGAAGAAAGATGTGTGTGCATAGGCCATTCAGGAGCAGTAACTAGACTTCCTTACTGGAAGAGAGGCTGTGCACAACCCAAGTGAAGTAGGATTGCAGGACAAATTGCCTTATATGCTGGCCTCACGGCCGCTCTTCTGTTCATGACTCTGTCGCTGCCACATCTCATCTCCGGTGGCTGCTAGGGAACACGGGAGATGGAAAGTCAGCTGAAGGGAGGGCTCTATCTGTGGAGAGTCATCATCCATTCGAGGGTGGAAATTTTCCACAGCGCAGCTTTCAGGTCACCCACATTCTTGTAAGCAACCACCGTATTTGTGTAAATAAACCCAGCTGACTCGTTGGTTCGACAAGCTGGGTTGGATGGAGTTTTTCCTTCCCTAGTTTCTTGGTGCTGTATCTGCAGTGAACAGGCATTTGTTCAAGTTGAGCCAGGAAAACTTAATGTCACAGATACATGGAAAAAGTCCTTCACTTTCAAAATTTATAATTCCTACCTGGGTGGCGGGAGCTCACACCTTTAATCCCAGCACTCATGGGACAGAGGCAGGCAGATTTCTGAATTTGAGGCCAGCCTGGTCTGTAGAGTGAGTTCCAGGACTGCCAAGGCTACACAGTGAAACCCTGTTCCCCCAAAAAAGAAAGAAAGAAAAAAGACAGAAAAGAAAAAAGAAAATTTGTAATCATGATTCCTGCGTCCACACCAGGCAGTTCACAATTGCTTGTCACTCCAGCTCCAGAGGTACCAGCAATCATGGATACATACTTGCACACAGATGGACATAATGAAAATAAACCTTTTAAGCTAACAACACATATGTACTTGCACACAAACACATACACACACAGAGGCATGTATGCACACTTAGCCAACATAACACAGTGACCAGAATTATCCCTCCAGCTTATCTCGTCTTTCCCAGTGTTCACGTCAGGAGAAGCCTGTCTGTCCTTCCCCACCACGCAGTCAGCTCTGACAAGGCCCTCATGGTCCTGCCCCATCTCACTGTTTCCCTGGTTTGTAGGCTGGACTTGGTCATTTGTTTTTGCAAACCGAGCAGGCAAATTTCTGGGATACAGAGTCCAGGCTGAGGCAATACACCTTCCATCTTGCTTGACTGCTTTACGATCTCATTTATCACACTTTGATGAAGGAAGATGCTGTGTGGGGAGAGGCCCCCATGGTGAGAAGCTGGGGATGGCCTTCTGCCAAGCTGTGCCGGACACTAAATCCTTCTGGGGTTTGGAAGGGCCCCATTCTCCCCGCTGAGCTTTGAGCTGCTGCGCCAGCTGATACCTTTATGGCAGCCCATGAGAGGTGAATCTCTGACCCAGCCCTCCCGGTTCCTGACCCATGAGTATTATGTGATAAATGTTCTTTCAAACCACTGCAGTTGGAAGTAATTGTGTTGGTTAGCTTTGGGTGCTAACAAGATCAGGTTAAAGGATGCCGAGGTAACCAGTAAATGTTTTCCAGTGTTCGGAGTGTGTTTCCCGAAGAGATTCATGTGTGGATAAAGGTGCATCTCCACCTCTGTGAGCAGGGTCATCTCTACCTTCAGAGGCAGACTGGAGAGACACTTCCAGTGTCCCTGACTCGCGGGGCTCTGAGACCACTTATATTCATAGTCCTTGATAAATCTCAATATATATGTATATACTTATGCACACATACATGAATTCTTGTGTATATCACATGGTATACACATATTTAAGTCTCACATATTTATATATGAATAACACCATACATACCTATATAGGTAAACATCTAACAATGCATATTGAGCAACCGGGTTTGCTTTGAAGATGGTATTTTCAGTCTCCCTCACTGTAAGGTCTTACACTCTTCCCATACCCTCTTCCTCGATGTTTCTTGAGCCTTAACATGATGGTATAAATACTTTGTCTTGGGCTAAGCCTAGTCTGGACCCAACCATCCTCTGCTCCCAGCGTATCGCACCATAATCGGTCTTTGCATTGATCTCTGTTCACTGCAAGGAGAGATATCTCTGTGTGAGACTGAGAGTAACCTTTGTCTGGGGTATAAACAGATCATTAGGGGGTGCTTTAATGCTGTGTCTATTCTGCTAAGCAAACCTCTTATCCCCGCCCCCCCCCCAGGCCCTGAGACCTCATCAAACACCAGTTTTGGACCAATTCTACAGAGTAAACCTTCCATCCAATTTGTGAGCAAGATGACCCTTAACAGTAAAGCCGCCATTGCACCAATGGGCGCATCTTTCTAGGCAGCTGAGGATGGAAGTTTGTCGAGTTCACATCCGTGTTGAACTATTGATACTTTTACCCTCCAACAGCCTTCCTAGGACCGTCTCACACTATAAGAGCCAGCTGGCAAGAGGGACTCTTCCAACCCAGCTGAACTGGCTGAGATATACACTGTGTCCTTTAGAAAATGTTTAGGATGAATCCCCTATTTACCACCTAGGGCTTATAAATAACTGGACACACATATGATTGAAATCAGTTGCATTATGGGAAGAGATGGGTGCAATAAGAACAATAAACATGGCCTAGTCTATCACAGCGGGAGACTCCCCAAACTCTGCCTCTTAGCATCTGGCCACTCCTTTAGGACCTCATATAGAAGACCCAAACAACTGGGGACCTGGGGTCCTCTCTCTCATGTGGCCCTCTTTTCAATATTGATGGCATATCTCTTTCTAATCTGTACTGTTATTTTACTCTGAACAATATTACCTTGTTACTTTCATAAATTCACGTGAGCCCTTATTTTCAGTTCTTTAGACAAAGCGCCTGGAAACATCTGGCTCAACGCCCACCACCAATACTATTGGAAATTCTTCTTTGGAGCAACAAAAAGCTCCAAGGGATACTCTGAGCTAATCTCTGTAGCCAAGGGATGCAGGCCATACGCTGTATTTGTTCGTGGTTATCACATTATGCTTGGGGAAAACATGGATATAATAAACACAATCTAAAAATATATCATTTTAACTTTTCAGGTACTCATCTCAGTGGAGACTGGAGATTTAGCCATCGGTAGAATGCTTGCCTAGCATGTATGAAGACCTGTGCTTAACCTAAGAACCCATGAGAAAAACTGGTCTGTAAGAAAGATCAGAAGTTCAAGGTCACCCTTGGCTACATAGCAACTTTGAGGCCAGACTGGATATGTGAGAACTCTCTAACCCATCTCCAATCCCTGCCACCAGAGAGAGAGAGAGAGAGAGAGAGAGAGAGAGAGAGAGAGAGAGAGAGAGAGAGAGAGAGAGAGAGAGAGAGAGAGAGAGAGAAAGAGAGAGCGCCTGCCATGCAAGCATGAGGACCTGAACTCAGACCCCCAGCACCCATGTAGAGGTCAAGAGTAGCACATTGCATCTGTAACCTTTGATTGGGGAGGAACAGAGATGGGCAGATCCCTGGAGCTTGTTGACCAGCCAGTCTAGCCAATCAGTGATCTCTGGGTTCAGTGAGAGGCCTTGCCTAACAACAAACAAAGCACTGGCCTCTGTAAATACATGCATGCACCTTGCATGCACACATACACGAACATACACTTAAGGTACCCACACAGACACAAAGCTTTAGAACATCACCAATATTATACAATCATCACCATCGTCCATTACATAATTAAATATGCTAAGAAAGCTTGTCAAGTATGCAAAATGCTGCCTGGAACTTTCTGACTAACTAATGCCAGGCTATTTTGAAAGAACTACCAGGTGGCGGTGGCACACACATTTAATCCCAGCACTTTGGAGGCAGTGGCAAGTGAATCTCTGAGTTTGAGGCCAGCCTGGTCTACAGAGAGAGTTCCAGGACAGCTAAAGTTGCACAGAGAAAGCCTGTCTTGAAAGGAAAGAAGGAAGGAAGGAAGGAAGGAAGGAAGGAAGGAAGGAAGGAAGGAAGGAAGGAAGGAAGGAAGGAAAAAAGAAAAGAAAGGACAAAGAATCACTTTTTCTCAAGAAAAATCAATTGTTTTTTCTTATAGTTAGCAACAGTGATTGAACACGCCTACCTCTAAAAGGAGGCAACATTTGCCTTTATTCACCTGAATGAGCGACAAGAGTGGCCTTTGCTGTTCTTCTTGGCCACTTATCATCCGTCTTAGCTAGGATTTCTATTTCTGTAAGAGCTGCCATGACCACAGCAGCTCTTATAAAGAAAAACATTTATTTGAGGTGGCAGCGTACAGTTTCAGAGGTTCAGTCCATTGTCATCACGATAGGACACATGGCAACATGCAGGCAGATGTGATAGCAGAGGAGAAGCTGAGAGTTCTACATCTTACAGGCAACCGGAAGTCAACTGACATACTGGGCAGTATCCTGGGCATAGGAAACCTCAAAGCCCCACAGTGAGAGAGCTGAGAGCAGACCTTGGCATGGCAGAGGTGCTCATAGCTCCAGCCTTCTAGGGGCCGAGACAAGACGTTTTCATGAGGGATTTGAAGCTAGCCTGGGTAATATAATGAGACCATGTATAAAAGAAAAAACGAAAAACAAATTTGGGTTTCAGAGAAGACACACACACACACACACACACACACACACACACACACTATACTTTAAAAACCATTATATTTCTAATGGCAAGAAAATTATTTATTTTATTTCTTAAAAAAAAACTATCTTTTTTAATTTTACATACCAATCCCAGTTCCCACTCCCTCCCCTCTTCTCATTCCCGAAAATGACATTTTAAAAACTGCATTGAGCTCGACAGTCCTGAACACGTGAGTACATTGCCTCAGCATCTTGCTTCAGTGCTGGTTCAGATCTAGTGGGTCTGGACATCCATTTTCTCCCCTCTCCCGGTGTGGCTGGTCCACAGACCACGTGCAGGATGGAAGACTTTGACTGCCTTTAACTGTTAGCCTAGCCAAGGTGTGGTGGTAAGTGCCTTTAATCTTAGTACCCAAGAGGTACTAAGAGGCAGACAGAGCTCTGTGAGCTCAAGGCCAGCTTGGTGTACATAGTGAATTCCGGGGATAGCCAGGGCTACACAGAGAGCACCAGTCCCCAAAAAGAAAAAAAGAAAAAGAAAAAAAGAAATAAAAATATTAATTAATTTATGTTATCTCAAATGATTTCTTTAAATTCCAAAAATTAAAACAATGGCCAGCAGTGCTTCCCCTTGCTAAGAGGTCTTATTTTGTTATATGCTAAATATTTTATTTTCTCTGCATAGCTATAATTTTAACTAATAGTACTTATTAACAGAGGAAAATGGAAATATTTTTAGATGATGTGATAAAGAGAACCTTTGTTTACTTGATGTTCAGAAGTCAGGCTGGTGTCCAGCCTTTCTAAAGCAGGACTAGGTCTCCATGGAGATGTCATAGCATTGGCTGTCCTGCTGTTAGGCAAGCTAAGGAAAACTACAGAATAAATACACATGCCAGGCAGCTTCTTGGTTTTGTTTTGTTTTGTTTTGTTTTGTTTTGTTTTGTTTTGTTTTTCTGTTTCTCCATGTCCAACCTGGCAGGATGCAACAGCTCACAAAAACTGAAGTCCTGTGTGTGCGTGCATGCGTGTGTGTGTGTGTGTGTGTGTGTGTGTGTGTGTGTGATTCCTTTGTCCCCCAACAGTTTCTGATGGGATCCTCTGACTCCTTGAAGAACACCGAAGGCTCTCAAGCCCCTTGTCTGATCCCGTGTGTTCCGCGCTGAGCTGCATCGTACTATCGTGTTTTTTAAGCAGCAAAGGACGGCCCTGCTGTGGTCTTTCCTCCTTTACAGAACAGCAGCATGACATTTCTCACACCCCACTGACGGCTTTGCTACCCTGACGCCCTTTCTCCTTTGCTGCTTGGCATGGAAGTCACAGGAGACCATACTAAAAGCCAAAAGAATGGCTGGAGGGTAGGTATGGCTCAGTGGGTGGAGGGCTCGAAGTAGTCATGAAACCCTGGGTTCCATCGCCAGCACCACAAAACCCTGTCATCCCAGAACACAGAAGGTGGAGGCAGAAGGACCCGAAGTTTAAGGTCATCCCTTAAGACAGAGCATGACACCAACCTGGGCTACCTGAGGTCCTAGCTCAAAAAAAAAAATGTGTTAAATTGTGTAGGAGTAAAATTCCTGGATATTCCTTTGAAAGGCAATGGTGCCAGCAGATACAAGTTTTTAGTCAACCAAATTTTCCTCCACAAGAGAAAAGATTTAAAATTTCCCCAAATGGAGAGGAGTGGGCATCTCCACCATTCGTGATCAGCAGAGAAATAATCACTGGGACCTGAATGACTGAGGTGGAGCTGACCCTAAGTAAGCGTGTAGCGTTTGAGCAAAGTAGAGATAGCCGAAGTAATGTGTCTATTTGGAAGGAGCCATCACAATGGTCCAGACCTCAATTTTCCTCTTAACTTCCCTCCTTTAACATTCTACCTAAAAAGAAAAAAATCTCATTCATTTTCACTGTTCTTGGCTTCTTGATGTAACATTCACAAAAGTTCCAATAATACTGTGGTCTAGGTTACCATAAAAGTGTTATTAAGTTCACAGCAATGTCAGAGTTGGGAGGGTGGCTGAAACCGAAGGGTAGTTCTTTTCTCTGGGGTCAGAATGTTGCCGCCTTTCCACTGAAGCCGTTTGTTCCCAGGTTTATTTTGTATAAAAGGAGTCTAGGGACTGAGCAAACCCTCTGTGACGACTGTGGAAAGGACTTGTCTGGAATGTACTTGTCTAAACTACTGCCTGCAGCTCTGTGCCCCTGTGCCATCCCCTCTGCAAAAACTGGCTGGTTCTGCCCCATCAAATAGTACCTTCTCCGGTTTACACACCAAGAAGAGTAACTCAGTACCCCCCCTGACCATCTTCAAGGAAGCATTGTAGAGAACTATGAGTTCCCAACCTAACACACTTGGAATTCACCCAATAAAAGGTCCTGCCTTTATTTTTCCACCTACACTAGGGAATTTAGTTTTTGTAAGAAAGGAAAAAGGTTGTGTTCTCTGCCTGCCTATGAGAGAAAAATAGGGACTACAGTCCCTTTCAAGTCAAAGTTTTATTCTTAGGTCAAAGGCACCTCAGGAGCCCCCTGCCAAAAGCATCTAAAGGCTTTGTTTGGTTCTCCGAAGCCATCAAAGGTCATGAAGGCCATCACTTCACTCATGCTGGGCTTGAGAAACGTGGCCTTTCGCTGCTTCTAATGTGCAACAGAAAGGAACGTTGAAGAATCAGTTTATTACCCAGCCCTTGCTCTTTCTCTTATGACTTGATGACTATCACCACCCAAAGATAGTAAGGTCATGTGCCCTCTTGCTAACCTTAAGGGTCCTGTCATTAAGTTCACAGCAATGCAAGCATGTCCGGACTTAGAGAACAATGGGAGACACTGAAATAAAATGTCTTTCTCCAGGGTCAAGACACCCTTCCAGGGGTCTGCTGGTTTCTCTCCTGGATAAAGATGACCTTAAATCACAGACAAACCAGCCAGTGAACAGCTGGGACCCCCAGGGAGCCTGTTTTCAACAACAGCTAGGAGACTCTTCTTGGGTAAGTTCTAGTTAATGGCTGAGGGGTAACAGAAGACTTTAAAGGAACCTGGAGGAGCCGGTGAGAAGGAGGTGAGAAGGCACAACATCAACGAACATGGGCACCAGGAGTCCAATGTAAGGGATAGGGCAGACTCTTTTATTTAACCATGGGGGGTGGGGACTTATACACCCAGCACCCAGGCATGATCAGGACCTCTGACAGTGCCTGCTACTAGGCCCTAACACACCTTAAAAGAATATTCAACAACATCAGTAAAGGAGGCAGCTTGGAGCTTGCAGCTGTATAAACCACTAGTAGCCATTGGAGAATAGGCTGGGTGAGGATGGTCATCCACATTGGGGGGGACCCATGGTGCGGAGAGGAAGAGCAATAGAGGCTGCGATTCATGATTTTTCTGAGCCGATATAGAGCATCAGCCCAGGAGGTGGATGGCAAGAGGGAGAAGGAGGTGCTCATGGAGGGAGCAGAGGGTCCAAGGGAAGGGAAGACAGCAGGGGAGGTATCAGCTCTTTCCCATTTGAGAGGAATTCCCAGCATATCCACGGGATCAGGAAAGTTATAGGGAGGGAGAGAATCTTCCAGCTCAGGGTCAGGGGGGAAGGCAGTACTAGAGGAGTATTCGACCAGTTAGGCTTTCCTTTTGATTTCTTCAGTTGGATAGGAAGAATGGCAGCTTCATTCTTTGAGGAAAGAATAAGTGTTTTCAGCCAGGATGGAGAGTTGACCAGAAGATAGCACCAGACCCTGACATAGGGGACCTGGTCTTGTTAGCCCGGAGGGCTAAAAACATTCTAGACCCTAAGAATAAGCTTAATTTCAAAGGCGCGAACTTCAGGAGGCCATCCAACTCAGGAGGCTGGCCCTCCTGGTGAACAAAAGACCCCAAGTTGCTCCAGTTTCACATAGGTGGTAGAGACTGCGGCTGCATCCATGATGTCCAGAAAATGAGCAAGGACAAGGTTCAAGGAGGCCTTAGGTTTAGAGGAAGTTTGGTCCACAGTAGGAATTAATTCATAAACAAGTACAATGAAGATATCAACAGTAAACAAGACAACAAGTAGAGGAAAGAGGGGAGAGGAAAACTCAGTAGACATAGACGGAAGGATGCTGTGTGATGGGCCACATGGCCTGGACCAGTCCTAAGGAGCCACCAGCGAATAATGCAATGGCCAGAAAGAGGCTGGAGGAATTCCTCATTCCTCTCTGGCTCAGAGATCAACAGTGCCCCTGCCTGCTCTCCAAATTGAGTTCCAGTTTGTCTGGGCACCAGGTACAGAAATCAGAGAAACATTTAATTATTGACCAGAACCAGTAGACTAAAATTGCCAGAGGCTGGGGTGTCCTCCAAGAATTCTGTGATCTCAGATGATCCCCAAAATGTTAGGTCCTGGGGTTGCACAAATAATGGAAACCAAACCACCAAAGTCTATTAACCAGAAGCAAACTTTATTCCATCACCACAGGGTACCAAAATGTCTAGCTAGCTAGGGCCACAGACAGAGTTCAGGATTCTGACACTGTGACTACCAGAAGACACCACAAGCCTCTTTCTATAGTGTAAAAAGAAATCCATACACCAGGCAGGGAGTTACGGGAATTTTACAGTCTTGAGGTTAGGTCTTGAGACCAGACAGAGGAATATTTTCAAAGTTGAGCTTGGACATTGAGTCACAGTACACAGTAAGATTTACAACTTTGGATTACAGGATGTTTGTGAAAGCCTGTGACTATCTTGACGTGGCTGCTTTCCCAGTGGTTGAAAGGAATGTAGGGTAAAGGGTGACCTAGAAACAACTGTTAAAGGTTAACCTTTATCTAACTCCACTATCTTCTCTAATTCCCCTAGAATACATCTATAGGCTAGGCATACAATTTCCCGCATTCCTGGGCTCTTCACCATCTCCTGGTGTGGGTCTTCAGTCAAACCAGATATTGATCTGCTATTCCCGTGAGTTCTGAGCCACTATTTTCCTAGCATATTTCACAGGCAGGAGGGATGGCAGGTCAAATGCTTCGCCACTGGGTTGCTGTCAGTATTTCTCTTTTGATAGCCTGCAGAGTACCTGCCTACAGGAGAGAAAGGCCCTGAAATCTAAGGATGAAGGCTTCACATAGGCACCAGCTTAACTTCTCCATGTTCGATCAGTTGTATGGATGTTGTCCTCAGTGATGGGGCCCCGCAGTCTGTTGTTGGAGAGTAACCTATTGTCGTAGCAACAGCCTGGGTTATTTGAGGATTTCCATAGGACCCTTGGATCCTAGGACAACCCCCATAAAACAACTCAATTGAAGGCAACCCAGACCCGTTACTGGAAAGCTCTTTTGATGACAAGAGATGGTCAGTTGAGACTCCAGACCCCCAATTAATAGAAGACCTCATTAGGATAATCTTCCTTCATGTGTTTTAGGAAGTTTCCACTGCATTAGTTTTCCATGTCTTCCCTCAAATGTCTCTCAATTCCAGCTGTCTCTCCCTGAATTCCCTCCCTCAACCCTATTTCTCCTCCACCTCCCTACCTAATCCTTCTGTTCCTGTCCTCACCCATCCCAGTCTACCCATAATATCTATTATTAGCCATTAAGTAAACGATAACCAAGGTACAATCCATAGACCCAGAGAGGTTTGGTATAGAGGAAGGGTCTTGGGTAGAGGAAACAACATATGGCTCTCCCTAGGAGATTAACTTTGATGTTCAATTTAACAGGATTTAGAAACAACACCTAAACTAAGAATGTGTTTCCAAACGAGGTGGGAAGACCCACACAGGATTAAGTGGTGGCGTCTGATGAGCTGAGCTTTATACTGAATAAAAGGAGAAAGTGGGTGTAGTACCAGCATCTATCTCTCTCTCTGCTTCCTGACTCCAGCAAAATGTGGCCAGTTTCCCCACATTCCTGCTGCCATTCATTTACCACCATGCTGGACTATACCCTTCAAACATTAAGCCAAGCTCACCCTTTCTTAAGGTGCCTTGCCACACTAATGGGAAAAGCATCTGGAATCAGCGTTACCACTAACTACTATTTTAAATAAGATTCTTCTATATCATAAGACCAGCATAGCTCTGTTTCCTGATGCTGTTCCTGAGCTGGTTGGTTGGTTATCTCTGACCTAATCAAAAGAGAACATAAAAGGCAGGGCCTTAGGTAACCCAGGTTGGCCACGAATTCACTGTGAAGGAAGGGGTGACCCTGAATTTCTGATCCTCCTGCCTCCACTTCTTGAGGGCTAGTATCATAGGCTTGCACCTCCATGACTTTCTTACATTGTGCTTGGACTCAAACCCAGGTCTCCTGAATGCTAGGATTTATTTGTGTTCCTAGACCAAGGCTAAGTCTTAACAAAAGACATATGTCCTTTTATAACTCAATATAGGATGGCAAGTGTTTTGGGACTGTGTCATGGTTTAGTTTGCAAGGGCTTTTTATCTTCTCATGATATGTGAAGTATCAATCTGGACCCCACACTTATGTAATGCTGTGCTCACAGGCCCAGGAGGAGAGGGAGATGGTTATTTTAAACCAAAAAAAGCAACTACTAGTTTTAAAGATTTTGCATTGGTACGGATTTCTGTATACAGATACGAATTTGAAGTTATTTTTTTATGCTGTATATATGTTTCTTCTCTCATTTAAGATGTATTTGTATATTGGCACAAATTTAAGGTTATTTTTGTTAGGACATACTATACATACATTTCTACATACATACCTTATTTAAGGTATTTTACCTATACGGTTCATTTAATAATGTAATGTATATTTCTAGTTCTTGAAAATTATTATTACAAACCAATTAGGATAATAAAGAAATGCAGATTAGTAGTTAGTCATCCATAACATTCAAACTTGACTTGTTAGGTATGTTTTCAAGGTCAAACAGATATTCCTTTTAGATAGACAGTTGGTCTTTAAACACTTCAGAGATCTTCAGAATATAGCAATTAAGATGTTTTAATAATGTAAGGTCCTTTTTTTATGACAATGAGATATTGTCCTGGCAGTGCCGGTCTACTTCAGAGAAGGTGATGGGTACCTTATGGGGCTTTCTTTGTGACAAAAGGCATGCCAATCAAGGCTCTAGGAACATCTTCCAACATCCTAACTCTGCAGTTGCCCACAAGCTGTGGGTTCCTCCTGTTCCTGTCTCTCTTTCACAGGGGCATCTCTGTGTGTTTCTTCATTGATCATGCTGCAAAGACTTTGTTTCCGAATGAACTCACAGTCACAGACAATGTGAGGGAATGAAAACCTCAGCATCTTTGGGGACCCTATAGTCTCAGCACTCAGGAGGCTGAGGCAGGAGAATCATTACCATTGGAGTCCAGGCTTCTTAAGCCAGCCTTGGCAACATAATGAGACAACCATTTCTCAAGGAAAAATAAAAAGACAATTCATCCCACAACAAAAACTGGGAAGGAGGGTGTATCTGTAAAGAGGATGGGGGAAATTATGAGCCAAATGGTAAGCCAAATCACTCAATTCTATTGTAAGCCTAATGGGGTTCCTAAACAACTCCAGGTGAACTAATATATTTTCTCAGGCAAGAGAGAAACATCTACTTGGTACACTGTGTGCTAGAAATTGACAAACCAATGATTTAAGATGTGTGTGTAGACATAAATATTTCATACACGATACTGAATATAGCCTGAAGAATATATCTCAGAAGAAAGGGGCATAAAGCAAAATGTTGAAAGATGTCTGTCTTCTTCCTTTGGTGCTAGATCTTTGTCTGGTTCTGGAAGGTCCTGTGTGTCTGTGATTTCTGCTTCTAAATGACTGAGCTGGTCTCAAACTTGCCTCACAAATGAGAGGTGGTCAGAGCCCATAGGAGTACAGAGAGCTGTACTTCCTGGAGTTTGTAGACTAGGTCGTGGGAACAGTCTTTTGTGCCTGTTTGTTCATAAATAATTGTCTAGTAAGCAGCTCTGTGTGTGGCTGAACTCTGATGGTAACATCCTGGTATAATCCACTAACAAGATTATAGGGAGGTAGTCAGTTCTCTTCTATGTATGAACTTCCAGCATTCTTCAGAAGCTACTGAGAAAGAACCTAATTATTGCCCTAATTATTCCTAATTATTGAGGAAACTGCCATGGTTGGTTCTGCTCCATGGGAACACTGCAAACCACACGGCTTGGATAGTCAGTCACAAGGGCTTCCCCATCTCTGAGCCCAGCCGCTGTCCTTAATTCTCTTCTTTACTTGGTCTGACCTTTGTTTCTGAGCTTAGCCTGAACCAGATTTCGATCAATACCTGAGACTACACTGTCTTCCTTCCTGCTACTTCAATGTCCTTCCAGATGTTGCCTCTTAGAGCATCCTTGACTCCAGGTGTCGATGTTGAAATGCCATCTTTACACCCAGTGGTCAGCCAGGTCCCAAGAATTCTACCTGAGACTCACGCCTCAACTTTTCTACTCTGAGCATTTGGATTTATTTTTTTCTCTTCACAGAACTTCAAGGAGCAGTCAGTCTCCTCAATGCCCATGTGAGCAACTAGACATCCACATCCATACGGTAGCGTGACATCTGGTGTCTTGTCAGACTGAACGGAAAAAACCAGGAGGCTCTGCCCAAACACGCTTGTCCCAGTCTAGCCCTCACCTTTGCCCATTCAGCTACAGCGGTCCACACTTACACTTGCATGCTTTGACTTTGTCCTCATTGGAATTTGGAAACAAACAGAGATAGTGGGAAAGAGGCTACTGCAGCAAAACCAACATTGGGCTCTCCTGGAAAAGTTCGGTGTAAGAATGACTTAGCAAAATCTTTGTTTTTCTAGCTTATGGCCTTCCCCTCCTCCGCTTCCTATTCCTCTTTTCTTCTGTTTTCAGCAGTGATCATGGAATAGCACATTAAGAGTTTTAAGTTAGTGTCCTTGATAATATCAGAAGAAGGTTAATCCCACTTCAACCAGTATTTTTTCCTTTTTCTTTCTGTTTCTCTCTTTTGAGACACAGCCATTGTTGCCCTGAGTAGTCTAGACTTGATGTGCAGACAAGGGTGACCTTGAACTTCCCATCTTCTCGCCTCCACATCTTAAGTGCTAAGGATTACGAGCATGCACCATCGTGCCTACCTTTTGTGATACTGGGAATCAAACCCAGGACTTCAGGAATGGAAGGTAAGCATGCCACCATCTGAGCTACATCCCTAGTTCCCTAAAGGAGGCGGTTTCAAACTCAGCTGGGGTTGGTTTCAAAGACAAATTATAACAGGAAACAGGAAGAGTGGTGCCTCATGCTCACACCGCCACACTTGGCCACCAGGATGGACTGTCCTGTCAAGCCATCACAGAGCAACCTTCCTCCTCCAAGCTGCTTTAGTCAGACCTTTCGTCAGTACAGCAGGACAAGCAACTAAGACGTCTCTCTCTTAGGAGCTGGAGCAAGGACAGCAAAGGTTTTATCAAGCATCCAGATACTATCACAACACTTGAGGATGCGCCAGGTGCCATCAGCAGCTATCTGTTCGTTGGCCGCAAGAGGAGAGCCAATGTTTAAGTACTGATGCTGTCACCCATGACACCCTAGGGAGCTTGGGGGCAAAGCAAGAGTTTCACTGGTTTAACTGATAGGACCTGGGTCAGGATAGCTACCTGGTTTCCTTGGCCTTACTACCAAAGAGATGTGGCTTACGAAAAATATCCTTCTTAGCTATGTGAGGCTTGAGTCCCCGACTGTCTTCTCCCTCAGTTTCATTATCTGTCTCTATAGGAAAACTTGGAGCTCTGAAATAATAGGGGTCCAAGGTTTGGGAAACCGGATGAGCACCTCTAAGAAGGCTTCAGGGGACCATGTCTCCGAGGCTGGTCCTGACAGTCCCTGCAGGAAATCCAGAGAGGAGGATGTGAATGATTCACATTTACCTGCCAGGAGATTCAGCTGTGGCTGTCGATTCTTTTGTACTTAAATCTGAGCTACAAGAACACTGGAGATGCCCTTGTCACAGACATCTTAAACTCCTAAAGGGCTTCTTTCTACCATCAAATTGGAGGACATTCTTCTTCTTCTGTTATTTTTTTCTCCTCCTCCTCTTTTTCTGCAACAGGCAGGCTTGAAACTCAGCTGAGGATGACCCTGAGTGGCTGAACCACCTGCCTCTATTCCTGAGTGCTGAGATTATAGGTATCTACCAGATACCCAGATTATGGCTGGAACCCAAGACGCCTTGCAGGTTAGACAAGCACCCTCCTGACTGACTTGTGACAATGGCCTCTGGACCATTCTTGATAAGTCTTTTCTGTCTTTCTTTCTAGCTTAGGTCCTAAAGTAGACTTGGATCCATACTTCTCCCTTCCTCCTTACGTTCGTCGAGCATGTGGTCTGTTTATTTCCTTTACAAGTCCTTACATCACAGGCTCTCACCATGTCCTTCTCTCTTGGTGTGTCGTGTTTGGTGTGAAGGATACAGGGAAACCCTAAACCCACCCCCTGTGACCCAGATGACACTGAATTCGGAGCAACCTGGGAAAACCTACGTTGTTTCATTGACATTCACCGACTGACCTTACTTGACAGTTTTTTCTTGGGCTTAATTTGCTTTTGTTTTTCTCTGCATCCTGGACAGAAGGCTGCCTGGCATTCTCAGGCCTTTTCTCCGTGAGCAATCCCTAACGAGGGTGGAATGCATCTATCTATACTACAACTCAAGCAGCAATCTAAGATCTCACAAACGTTAGCTCATGGGCCGGTGGAATCAGTTCATGGACTGGGTAATAGAACGCTTGCCTCAAATGCACAAGGCCTTGGGGTTAGTCCCCAATACTGCAAAGCAAAACATGTGAAGAGGTTGCTTTGGTGGTCTTACTGCCCTTGCTGCCTAGCTCCAGAAGCAGAAGCCTCACCCACAATTGGGCATCAGCCAGCCCCAGGAAGTGCCTGAGACTGAATTTACTTAACAAAAAATATCAAACATCCCAGTAGCATCATCGTGATGAGTCTCACAGAGCTGGAGGAGACCCTGGCAGTGTGCTCTGACCCCCACCACTGTCCAGGGGTACAACAACCAAGAGCAGGAAAAGCCCTGGAGCTCAGAGCTGTTCTGGCTTAGAGGACACTGTCATCTTGGCCTTGGCCAAGCTACTTCAGTTCTCCCCCGTCTTCAGATCCCAACCTGGATCTGCTTCATTGCATTGGGGTGAGAATACAATATGCTGACACTTGAACTTAAAATCCTGGGTTTCCTTCTAAACATCTAAATCATTAATCTGTACTTTTAAGATTAATCGGCCCTGGAGTGCTAACACGCTACCTCACAGGTTAATATTAAACACTTCTATTTTGCTTGCCCTCTTAGAAGCTGAGTCAGAGCAACTGCCCATGCGTTGGCTTACCCAACATAAGCAGAGCACCGGAGGACCAACTGGACCACAATCATTAACAACAGAAAACATAGAAAGCAGCCAAGGTCTGAGGCTCTCGCTCCCCAATCAGAAAACCCTCATTGCTGTGATTTCAGTAATCCCACTACACCTGATCTCTACCAATCGTCCACTCCTGGGCCGTTCACTAATGGCATGGCTTCTGCTCCACTCCTTTGCTTATTTTGACTCTAATTTCAGTTCTCTGGAGTCAGATGAGTTAGCCAAGGAGGTGAATGATTTACCTTTTGTTGGCCCTTCAGGAATCACTGCCGTTTGAGGTTTAAGGTCAAAAAAAAAAAAAAAAAAATGCATGTGTCCTGTCTTCAGAGTTTGATTTCATTGGAAGAAAAAGACAGTTTATAGAGGAAAAAATATGTACATGTTGGTGTTGAGGAGGTGGCCCAGTCAGTAAAATACATGTGACCTGAGTTTGATGCCCAGCATCCACGTATGAGCGATGCGTAGGCAGTGCATGCCAATAATCTCAACACTGGGGAAGATGGAGCCAGCAAGCCTAGGCCTTGCTGGCTAACTAGTGTAGAAAAATCAGTGAGCTCCTGGTTCAGTGAGAGACCCTACCTCAAAAAATAGCATCGGAAGTGATTGAGGAACACTTCTGATATCAATCTCTGGTTTCCACATTGATTTACATACATACACATAAACATGTGTTAAATACCAAAGGCTTGAGGAGACAGAAAAGCAGAATAATTTGCAAGGAGAAGCTCTCAGTTCTTAGTGTAGAAGACAAATAAAGCAAGAAATAGGATCTGTTTCATCAAGCCAAAACACAGAGGCAGTCATAATCACTTTTATGTGTCCAATAAAACATGTGACTGGTCACACACCCCACTAACTGAAGGCCCAGTAAGCTCCCACCTACAAGGGCATCTTCACACACTCTCCTGCCAGCTCCTGCAGAAGTGTGTAAGAAGCCAAGGTCTCAGTCTCACTCAGTACACAGGAGTGGCTTGAAAGAGAATCAGGATTTCCTGGATTGGGTACTAACTGATGGTCCCAAACTTCAAAGCAAAACAGAAAGACCCGTGAAGATGGACTCTAAAGATCTGGAAAGAGATCTCAGTTGGTAGAGTACTTCCTGGGTAAGCATAGGAACCTGAGTTCTAGCTCAAACACCCTCAAATAGCCAGGCATGTGTGCTAATCCCTGAGAAAGGAGAGATGGGAGGACCCCTGCTTCTGATAGCCAGCCAGCCTAGCGGCAATGCTACCTTAGAAACAGGTAGATGGTTCCTTAGTAATGACGATGCAGGCTGACCTCTGACCTCTACAGCATGGGCACCTGAGAAATGGCCTACAGAAAGCCTATGGTGTGTGGTGAACAATGGTGTCTAAATCATGATCATCACACTCAGCATGAAGTGCTTCTCTAAGATAGGCTTTGGGGTACCCAGTGTCTGCTCCAATCAACATTTATGCTAGGAACGATGATCCAAAATTCAAAAGGATGACCGGTATTTCTTACTACCTTCCAAGAACCTTACAAAAAAAGAAGGAAAAACTACAAACAAAACAACAACAACAACAACAAAATCAAAAACCAACCACCTTGTGTCTTTAATTAATAATACAAAACAATTTAAAAAAACAAGAAAGTCCTATAGCGGTCCTTAAAGAATGTAGTTTTAACTTTTAGCTATAGGATTGATAAAGTCCCAGATTTGGAGGATTTGGATTGCAGTATTGCCAGATAAAATGTTTTAGAAATTTTTCTCTGTTTCTGACAGGGATGTGGATTAGGAACTGGAGCCACAAGAATTGAAATGGGGACATTTGTGTGAATTCAGATGAATATAACAATCTTCAAACCCCAATGGCTTCTATTCTCCATTGCAAGCAGACCCCCCCCCCCTTGTCTGAGAAGACAAGGCTGTTTCTCCCAGCTGAAGGTTCCCAGTTAGATTGGCCTGCTGTTTTACAGACTTACGCTTTTATCCTGCAATGTAGATAAACCCCTCCCACTGGTGCAGAGAAGTAGTAGAATCCACTAATCCAACTCCTATCCTTCTATATTCCATAGTACTGAATTTTGCTACCCTTTTAAATCTGTGCTGACTTACCAGTCTGTCTTTATTTCTAAGAGAAGAATGTTTCCACTGGGGAATCCATCAATCATTCAAGGAAACTGACTATTGGCCATTTCTCTCGTCAATGAGCAGACTATGACTACGGGAACGTTATGGCTAGCTTGAGTTAACTCAATGATAAGAGGACATCAGTTGTCACTACACAGAATAACAAAGAAAGTCCAAGTCACACCGGGCTCGGTTTTCAGGAGTGACTCTTCATACCTCCAAGTCTAGTACTAGCATTTTTAAAAAATGTCTGTATTCAGCCAGTGAAGACTGGATAAATAAGGGCGCTGATCCATTTGGCATGGAGATTTTGGTCAATCTTTAGGTAAACGATTATAGCTAGCCAAGTGTCCTAGAGAAGACCAGGAAGAGATGGAAATAGTGGTTAAGAAAATAAAACTTCAACTATAGCCTGGTGGTGCTGCATTAGGGAAAGGAGGACTACAGGAGAGGAATCGTTTCTACTTCGAATTATTAGGACTTGCCTAATTTCTATCAATCTAATATAACACTCGAGATAATCAATGTGAAAACTAGTGATTTATTTTAGTTCAGGGTCCCAGAGAAGTTAGTTCATAATGGACTGGTCCCATGATTTTGGAGACTGAGACAAAGCAGTTTATTACGATAAGAGTAGGTGGCAGAGCAAGCTCCTCAACTCATGGTGGTCAGAAAGCAGAGAAAAAGACAGAAAGGAGCCTAGCAGAGAGGGGGGGGGAGAGAGAAAGATGAGGATCTGGGTACCAATGTCCCCTTCAAGGCCATCTTCTGACTGCTTCAAGCAGGTACCTCCTCATAAGGTTTCACCATCTCCCAAGAGTCACAGGCTGAGGAGCAAGCCATAAATGTTCACAACAGTCCAGATCCAAACTATAGTCGTGTTTACTGTTTACATATGATAAGCATTTTCTGGTATGTTTAAAGACATCTACTTAGAATTAGACCTTTTACCACTGCCTTGTGTCTCTCTTTTTCTCTCTCTCTAGGTCTCCCGTATCCAAAGCCGGCCTCAAATCCCCTATGTGGCTGAAAATGCCTTTCACCCTATCTAAGCCGCCAACTCCAGAATATTGAGATTATAGGTACCACCAGGCCTAGCTTAAGTGGTACTAGGAACTGAACCCAGGCCTAGTTCACACACACACACACACACACACACACACACACACACACACCCCATACATTTAGAATTATCCAGCTGAAGCTTGTTTGGACGCTGCGAATTTTGATGGTAGCACCACAACGTATCAGGAGCTGGCGGGGCTGTAGCTGCCTTTTGCTGGACATTGGGTCCGACCAAGGTGCTGACTGTCACTTCCACGTCACAGAACTCCCTCACAGCCTGCTTCACATAGCTGTTGTTGGCCTTGACCTCCACAGTGAACAACAGTGCTGCTGTCTGCCTTTGTGGCAGATTCAGTGAGTAGAAGAACTTGACAATGAAGTAGTGGCTAGATTTCTTTTTTCCTAGGGACTGGATTCCAAAATTATAAGGGATATATGGCCAGAACCACACAGTCTTTGACAGCTGGAAGGTAGGTGACATGCAGGTCTTCTTTCTAATGGCTCTCTCCCTGATCTCCTTGATGTTTGGTTTAATATTTGAGAAGGACAGTGATATCCAGTGCATTCAAAGCCATCCTGGTGAAAAGGGTGCTGTGTGGATTATAGATGCGCAGCTGTATAAAGAACTAGAAAATAACTTACATGAATCAGTGATGTACTCGGTTCTGGTAAGTGAATTCAGAGTTCTTATTTCAGCATCAAGATGACTGAGTTCAGGAGCCGTGTTGTGCCAAGAGCATTAAGCACAATTGTGAATATACTTAGCACCACTAAACCATAAAAAATGGTAAATTTCATTTTAAGTGGAAATTTACCACAATATTTTCTAAGGCACAAAACTATTGTTACTGAAGGGCCCCACCCCCACTCCCGTTATGCAGCATGCTAATCCCTGCATCGATAAGTTTTGCAGAACAGAACGTGTGTTTACAAGGTGCCAGGTGTGCAGGTGTAAACAGAGCCTGCTCGTTTGTTTCCCGGCTGCCCAGACCCGAATGATAACGCAGAAACTATATTATTTGTGGCATTGTTTGTCCTATTAGCTTAGGCGTCTTATTAACTAACTCTTACTGCTTAAATTAACCCATTTCTACTAATCTGTGTATCACCGTGATGCTGTGGCCTACCAGTAAGGTTCCAAGGCATCTGTCTCCTTTGGCTGCCTCATGGACTTCCCTGACTCCGCCTACTTTCTCTCTATACCTCTGTTCAGATTTCCCACCTGCCTTAATTCTGCCCTGCTGTAGGCCCAAAGGAGATCCTTTATTAATCAATGGTATTCACAGCCTACAGAGGGGAATCCCACATCATGTGGACAGGACAAACCCAAATATGACTCCCAGAGGACAGGGTTGGGAATATTAGGGGACTAGGAAACAGGTGTCCAGCTGTGGGAGACTGAGGCAGAGGACTATAAGCTCAAGCCCAGTCTGAGCTATGTAGTGAAGCCCTGTCTCCAAACAGTCTGGGGTTGTAGCTTACTGGTATAGCCTATGCCTACCATGGACAAGGCTCTACCATGCCCCAGCCTAGCAAGAAGAAAAGTGATCTCAGGTATGAAAAAATATGAAGGTCGGGGGGGGGGGGGAAGTGACATCATTGTTGGTCTGCACATGTGCATGGATTGTCACAGGAGCATTTCCCGAAAATGGAGGCATTGCAGAGATCCATCAGGGAAGATTCGTGCATCAGAAGTCACCCACAGGGCATCTGCCCATACTCAAGAGAAGCATCAGTGGTTGCAGGACAGGCACCATACCCAAGTAAAAGATCAGTGGTTGCAGGACAGGCACCCATACCCCGGTGAAGCATCAGTGGTTGCAGGACAGGCACCATACCCAGGTGAAGCATCAGTGGTTGCAGGACAGGCACTCATACCCAGGTGAAGCATCAGTGGTTGCAGGACAGGCACCATACCCAGGTGAAGCATCAGTGGTTGCAGGACAGGCACTCATACCCAGGTGAAGCATCAGTGGTTGCAGG
>NW_026067950.1:4752103-4757696 GCF_014885135.2 Alexandromys fortis | reverse complement strand
AGGCACCCATACCCAAGTAAAAGATCAGTGGTTGCAGGACAGGCACCATACGCAGGTGAAGCATCAGTGGTTGCAGGACAGGCACCATACCCAGGTAAAGGATCAGTGGTTGCAGGACAGGCACCCATACCCAGGTGAAGCATCGGTGGTTGCAGCCACTTTTGTAGACAAGGCCGCCTCGAAAGTCTTGATAAACAATTTGGCTGCCATCACCACTGTGTCAAAGGATATTTACGGCACAAGTGGAGGTACCCTGCCAAAATGTGTGGCCTCTAAACTTAGGAACAAAGCAACTATCGCCACGGCAGGAGAGGGTCTAACCACACGCCTCTTCGTTTTCATTGTTGATTACAGTGCACTTCATTTGTCTTTTAATAAATACAGCCTGCCTGAAGATGGGGAATAAAACAGCTGCTGTGATCAGCCTTACAGACCAGGCGGTGGTGACACGCAGCTTTAATACCCATAGCCACACTAGTTAGCCATAGAAACAGGGCAGTAGTGGGGCACACCTTTAATCCCAGCCCTAGAGAGGAATATAAAATGGGAGGAGACAGTTCTCACGCACAGTCTCATTCGGAGATTCCTGGAGGAGGGCTGCTGTTTCGGACTGAGGTCGAGGTAAAGCCAGTGACTGGCTGTTTTGCTTTTCTGACCTTCAGGTTGAAACCCAATTTCTGTCTCTGGATTTTTGCTACAGTAGATACCAGTGTAGGCATCGTTAAGTGAATCCACATGAGCCCTAATAAAAAGATAACTAAGATTTATTAGGGAACACTTAGGATTAACAACAAGGTAGAGAGCTGCCGTGGTCTTCCATTCTGCCCTGGGGGTAATGGATGCAGTGGTCCAATCTCTGACCCCAACCCAAGAGCCCAAGAGAGCCCCCTCCTCTTCCTTGTAAGAGATCATGCCTGCACACAGACGTCATGTCCTAAGACCTGTACCCCAAAACTATTGGTGGAATGAATTCCCACAACATACCAAAGACCCCCTGCATGAACAAGAGGTTATAGAGTAGCCACAGGAGCAGGAATGCATGTGGTCACCTATGTTGCCTGCCCCCAAATATACCCTTTAGTAAGCTTCTCCAGGCTACTGGGACCAGGACTTTATAGAGTACATATCCCAGATGATCTTGTCCGCTTGTTTCTTAGGTGTTTTGTTTGCCAGCAGGAGACATCATAGAAAGACTCAAAGGCTAATGCAGGAAAAATGAGAATTCGCCCTGGTTCCTATCAGCCTTCCCCTGGCTTCTTAGGGCAGTTCCATTATCACTACCTGTGCACTCTGCTAACACCAAGAGCAGCCAGCAGTTCCAGCCCAGGAGAGCTGAGCTCTCTCCGCTTAGATCTCAGGGGGTCCATGTAGCTCCCAGCCACATGTCGTCTCCCATGCTCTGGGCAATGGTTGTGTGGAAATCCAGCTGCGACTTGACTAAGTCACTGCCAAGCTCTAAGTTGCTCCATGCTGTGTGACCGTGGATTTCAGGCTGAGTCTTGCCCTGGGTGAGTCTGGTTTGTGTGGAAATGCAGAGGCAGGATGACTCTACCACTCTTTTGTACATGTAGACACCACCGCCCACACAGCACCGGCCATGAGCAAACTGACAGAGAACTTACTCCTGCAAATGAAAACATCATTAAAACAGAGCAAGGGACCCTAGGCACAAGGGCATGACACTTTAATACACCCTGCCGCCCCTTTACGTAGCAGTTGACGCTCCTTCAGAATCTGTTCCTGTTGTGGTCTAAAACAATCCTCTGCCATACCTGCCACCAGAATCTTGGCAGAAGCCAACCAAAAGTGCCAAGTAGCTCTGACTCAGCTTCTTCAGTGACTAGAATGAGTTATGTGCAAGAAGCATTCTGCTGTATTTTGGTTTGGTTTTGTTTTTACATGTGGACCATGACCTCAAATTCCACATGTTGAAAGATGTGCCCATGTCTCTAGAGCCGCAGTTTTCCCTGTAGAGTCTGCCTTGCTCCCTTCACAGACCTGCTTTCTTTGTTGACAGAGCTCAGCTTTCGCAAAGCCTCTGTGGTGGGCTCCTCACCCGCAGCAGCAAGCGTTTCTGCACTGGGCTCCTCACCTGCTGCAGCAAGCGTTCCTCTCATTCTTTCTGGTGGTGCATACCAGCTTGGTATCCGTCCAGCCGGAAGAGGGGTGTCCCATGGCATCTGAACAGGACTGTTAATGAGAAGTCAGCCTCCCCTGAAAGCCATTACAGCAGTCAGATTAAATGACACTTCAGACACAGCCCACAAGTGAATCAATACCTTGAGAGAAATAAGGGCCTGATCAGTGTATACCACACAGAAACGAAGAATGGAAATTCATAAGGACAGTAGACAGGAATGGGGGGTAGAATGTACGTGTCCCGAGAAAGCTGTGTGAGAAACAGATGAACACGTGTGCCTTTCCGTGATATCAAAATATATTAAGTAACAGTAAACTTAATAAGCCACATCAGGTTAGTGGTGGACATTAGTATTCTCAGTGTCTTTGGGAGCCCTGGCTAAGACAAACACAGGCCCTTGCACCTTACCTTTTTGTTTTTTTACTATTTAACCCATTTTTAATTGCATGTGTGTTTGTGGGGTTGTATGGGGTGAGACGGGGTTACAGAGCAGCTAGAAAGGGTTAAGAGGCCACAGTAAAGCTAGAGAGGTTTCAGAGGCATAACAGGAAGAAGCAGAAGTTGATGTAGATCCAAAGACTGTCTTTGTAGAATAAGATGATAAACCAGCTAGAGGTCTAACCACCACCATTGTCACTACCATCACCACCACCACATCACCTTCATCATCATCACCACAACTACCACCACCACCACCATCATCACCACCACCACATCACCTTCATCATCACCACCACCACCACCACCACCACCACCACCACCACCACCACCACCATCATCTCCACCACCACCACTACCACCATAGGATCAAGCTGCATGGTCAGAGTTGAGCTGCAGAAGTGGGATGCACTTGAGACTGAATGAAAGGGCAGACAGATGAACAGCAAGTTCAGACAGACTAATGGACAGATGGGCAGATGGCAATCTAAGTGGCCTACATCAATGGGAATGGGCCATGCTGAGGTCAAGCTCCTGGGTCAGTGGGGATTTCCCTGCCTGTTAGTGTCTTGACACACAGGCTAGGTAACACACAAGAGGCTGATGAGAATTTGGTAGAACCTTTGCTACCACAGTGCCAGGTCTAGGTGAGAAAACCGCACCCTTTCCTCAGTCTGGTGTGTCCAGTGTGTCCTCGTGCCTGCCTTCTTTGACACAGTTTTACTGTGCTGTATACGTTCACAGACCCATTTATTTGTACATTTATAGTGTGGCCCTGTGTCTACTTCCAGGAACACCTTAGCCACCAGCCTGGGTCTTTGTGGTGTGCAGGGCAGATGGGCCTGTTCATCTCCCCACCAGGCGTCTTCCATCCTCAACATGGAGGCAAAAGCTACCCATAAAGAAAGAAGAGTCTCTCAGAGCCGGGCACAACCTGATCACAGATGAGGAAAAGCAGGAACAGAGGCTGGAGAGATGGCTAAGCGGTTAAGAACACTGGTTGTCCTTCCAGGGGTCCTGAGTTCAATTCCCAGTCAACTTCATGGTGGCTCACAACCATCTATCTGTAATGGGATCTGATGCCCTCTTCTGGCAGGCATACATACAGGCAGAGTACACATATCAAAACAAAAGTAGGAGCATACATCTCAAAAAAGATTTAAAAACTGGCAATAAGCTATTAAAAATAGAAAATACATGTATGCACAGGCCTTGGTGGCATGGCTTTGTCACAATGCTGGGAACTGAACCCAGGTCCTCAAAAATGTTGTGTGCAAATCTTCTGTCACTGAGCTATAACCCTCATCCTTGAACTTTTTCAAATATGGTAAATAAAAGTTGCTGTGTATATCATTTTCCCTGCATAGTTTATACATATTATATATGCATGCGAAAACATGTTAAATTTTAATTGTATAAAGTGCAGACTAAGTATGCTATTGCTAAGAACTGAAACTTTAAAAAATCTTTAAAGTGAATAAAAATGATATTTTAAGAAAAATATTTTTCTAAATAAAAGTGAGAGCAACAATGCTGAACACTGCAAACCGGATGTTTACTGACTGCTCCATTCATATGTTGAAGCCCTAACCCTCTGACTGTAGTCTGCAATAGAGTCTTTGTAGAAGTAAGGACCATAAAAAGAGATCACAAAGATCTGGGCTCTGAAGACTATAGCAGAAGTTTCTGTCCCATCCTGTCCCATAGTCATTCAGTCCCAAAGAAACACACAGAGGCTTATATTAATTATAAACTGTTTGTCCTCTTAGCTCAGGCTTATTGCTAACTAGCTTTTACAACTTAAATTAACCCATAATTCTTGTTTACGTTTAGCCACGTGGCTTGGTACCTTTTCTCCGTGAGGCATTCTCATCTTGCTTCTTCTGCATCTTGCTGGTGACCCACTCTCTTTCTTCTTCCCAGAATTCTCCTAGTCGGGTTGCCCTGCCTATACTTCCTGCCTGGCTACTGGCCAATCAGTGTTTTATTAAACCAATACGAGTGAAAAATCTTTACATTGTACAAGAGCATTCTCCTACAGCAGAAAACACTGTCTTCTGGGTATGACGGAACTGCCACACTCACGAATTGACAGCAGCTGTGGTTGCCAACACCTGATCAAGCCAGCAACATTCCAGCATGGAGGGGAAGGGCTCCTATCCCTAACTGTTTTTGTTTGTTTGTTTGTTTTGTAGCTTTGGAGCCTGTCCTGGAACTAGCTTTTGTAGACCCGGCTGGCCTTGAACTCATAGAGATCCACCTGCCTCTGCCTCCTGTGGGATTAAAGGCATGCACCACCACCGCCCGGCTCTATCCCTAACTGTTAATGGCTTCTTATGGAAGGAAAGTCTGTGTTCTTGGAGGATGTAGTGCCTGGAGGGTGGACCACAGTCCCACTGGATGGTCTCACACCCAGAAGTATGCACAGAAGCACAAACAAACAACAAGATACAAAACTTGAGGGTAGTGCGGGTGAATCTGGGAGGAATTAAGGGGAGGTGTTGGGGAGGCATATGATAGAAACACATTGTATGAAGTTCTCAAAGAAATGGGGGCGGTTTTTTAAAAGCAGAAGTGGGCTCAGTTTGACAGAATGGACATACAAGATCTCTTCTTCCTTGTGAGACGAGCCAGTGCTATCTCTCCCAGCTCACACCGAAAGGCCATCTGAAGACACTGGCAGAGAGCAAGCTGTTGTCAACGCAGAAGGAACAACTCCAGAGTCAACCGCGCCAGCATACCCAGCCCAGATGTGGAAGACTTCAAACTACCCCTGTGTTGTAGACTTTGTTTGGGAAGGCAAAGCTGCCCAACACATTAATAATGGATAACATTCAGCACATGACCAATAAAATAAAAACAGCTGTTTTTAAACCATAGAAAGTTTAAACAACACCAAATTTGCACATAGTAATTTGGCATTGTGTAATCTGGAAGCACCTGAAATCAAATAATCATTTGATAAACAGTCATGAGAAATTTCACCTGTGGTTCACTTAGTGATTAAATAGAATA
>NW_026067950.1:4745362-4752079 GCF_014885135.2 Alexandromys fortis | reverse complement strand
CTTGACCTGTCCCCTAGTATGCTGTGCCTGATTCAGTGCAGATTAATCATTTTTAAATTTTTGTTTTATTTTTAATTGTGTGTGTATGTGTGTGTGTGTGTGTACATGTGCATGTAAGTGTAAGTTCCCATGGAGATAAGAAGAAAGTATCAAATCCACTGAAGCTGGAGTTACAGAGGATGGGAAGAACCAAACTCAGACCGGAAGAGCCACACACATTCTTAAGAGCTGAGTTGTCTCTCCAGCCACCAGATGGAGAATTATAATGAATTTATTAGACTATAACATTTCTCGTTGCTTATGAGACAAAAGTTAAAAATGAAATTCAACTCATCTACTGATAGTGGTGGACACATGAACTGAACTTGACTACAAAACCGTTTCACAATTTATGCATATAGAAAATCATCCTGGCCAGGAGGTGGTGACCCAAACCTTTATTCCCAGCACTTGGGAGGCAGAGGCAGGTACATCTTTGATTTGAGGCCAGCCTGGTCTACAGAACTAGTTCCAGAAGGGCCAAGGCTACACAGAGAAACCCTGAAAAAAAAAAAAAAAAACAGAAAGAAAAAGAAAAGAAACCCGGGAAGGTCATAAAGTTTGGTAGCTAACCATAGTTTGGTGTGGGAGGAATCAGAGTAGGGGTGAACGGTCAAAATATTTTGTATGAAATTCTCAAAAAGCTAATAAAACTATTTTTAAGAAGGAAGGGAAGGGGGAAGGGAACCTTCAATAACCTGATGCCGGCTCGTCAGCAATCTTTCATGCTCTGTCTTCACCTCAAGAACATAATTTGCAAGAGAACAGTGTGATTCCTGGTATTGTTTCTCTCTCTTTAGCCCTTCTCTCTCTAAAACTCTTTTATGCTCCGTGGAACATTTACTACTTTTTATAGGATGAAGTATTGCCTGACTCTAGAAACACAATAACAAAATAAGTCCAGAGAAGACGAAAACTAGATAGCGTTCTTGTCGCTGCACTCTTGTTTATTGTAAAATAGAGATAGGCAAACTTTGTATGCTTGTAGCAATAGGTTGTAAAACCACTGGGTTATAATCAATACCAACCCATAACTAAGTCTCCAACCACCCAAAAATACAGGCTTCAGTAAGAAGAGAAAAAAAATCTCTTAACCCATTAAAAGGAACCTACAGGAAAGTCATCAACACAAGAGTTACTGGTTAAAATCAGGAGGTACCTCAGCACCATCCGGAGCTGCTGGCGTCACAGGCTTCCTAGGTAATGCAAAGGTCTCAAAGGTCTTAACACTGAGAAGGCTTATTTCCTGAGCACACACAGACACGCACGCATGCGTGCGCGCATACACACACACACACACACACACACACACACACACACACACACTGCATTGCTGAGTTTGAACCACACAAACAATTTGATGAGGGAAAAAAAAATGGGTCCAAAAGGAAACCAAGGGACTTGAGAAGCAATAGCGGTCAATTTGGAAATGTAAACTTTTAGGAATTTTGGAAACGTGGTTGAGGACACACGCATACTACAATATTAATGCCTAGGGGAATTATTTCAGTTACTTTTTTGATTCAGCAAGTATCTGCTCATGTCCTGTGATCTGAAGTATCTCTGTTACTCATTATGGATATCTTCAAACAAATATAAATAGAAGTAGACAGGTAGGACCTAAGCTTTTATGGTTTGAACTTTAACATGTATTATGTATATACACATATATGTGTATATTAATATATATGTCCATTTTGTTTTATTGTGCTGTCCTCTTTTGCTGGGGTGACTCTAGTAATTAACTCACCCACCGGCGTGAGAATGGGATTCAGATGGGGTCTCAGACAGCCAGCTTGGCCTCTATGTTGTGTAATGAGGTTTGTACATAGAGACTGAACGTTGGTTTCCTGGCCGCCCAGACCCGAATCCCGGGAATCCACAAGGATGACCCCAGCTAGGACCCTAAGCAATAGGAGGGAGGGTGCCTGTTCTGGTCTTGCCCTGATGTCAGGTTGATGACTATCTTAAATGTCACCCCATAGAACCTTCACCCAGCAACTGATGGAAACAGAGGCAGAGACCCACACTGGAGCACTGGACTGAGCTCCCAAAGTCCAGTTGAAGAGTGGGAGGAATGATATTGGGATTAAAACTTGATAGATGAAGAAATCAGCAGAGGAATGACCAGCTGATCCCCTCTCTCCAAGGCCCACAAATCTTTCAAAGCCCCTCCGTACTCCCTCTCTGCCTCTCTATCACATAGTATCCTGGATCCTCCAAAATCTCTATGGTTAATTCCAGTGGGATAATTGTTGACTCCAGTCCCTGATTCAAGGTTAACTTTATTAACAGTTTTGGAGTGTTACAACACCATCAAATATCCCGCAACATTCCCCCTTTTGTCTAAATAAAAAGGAAAGATTTTCCCTCTAACACAGTAAGGTTATATACAGTAAGAACAATTTCTAGTTAAGAATTATATTCATGCTTCCTGCCTCCTCTGCAGCCAAGGCACCCACGAAAAAGCTTGTGGCAAAGGGGAGCAAAAGAAGAAGGAGAAGGAGAAGGAGAAGGAGAAGGAGAAGGAGAAGGAGAAGGAGAAGGAGAAGGAGAAGGAGAAGGAGAAGGAGAAGGAGAAGAAGAAGAAGAAGAAGAAGAAGAAGAAGAAGAAGAAGAAGAAGAAGAAGAAGAAGAAGAAGAAGAAGAAGAAGAAGAAGCAGAAGCATGTTTTGGAGTTCACCCTTGATTGTGCGCACCCGCCTGTAGAAGATTGAGTCATGGATGCTGCCAATTCCAAGCAGCTCCTCCAGGAGAGAATCACGGTAGACGGCAAAGCTGGAAATCTTGGGAAAAGGGTAGTGGTCACCAAATGGAGCAAAGAGCAAGATCATTGTCACTTCCGGGGTGCCTTTCCCCAAAAGGTATTTGAAATATCTCACCAAAATAATACTTGAAGAAGAACAATCTCCGAAACTGCTTGCATGTTGTTGCCAACAACCAAGGGAGCTATGATCTATACAAAGCAGGGTGAGCAAGCCATGGGGAGCAACCCAGTCAGCAGCACCCTCCATAACCTCTATCTACATCAGCTCCTGCCTCCAGGTTCCTGCCCTGCTTGAGTTCCTGTCCTGGCTTCCTCAGTGATGGCCAATGAGGCAAAGCCTAAGCCAAATTAACCCTTCCTCCCCAAGTTGCTTTGGTCTTTTTGTTTCATCACAGCAATGATAACCTTAACTAAGACAGACACATGCTAAAATCTTTGTTCTTATAACCGATGTCTTCCCTCAGCCCCTCTCCTCTTAGCCCATTACTGAAAGTTTCTTCGTGCAAACTGTTTCTTGACACTGTCCCTCCCTCTCCCACCATCGCAAAAACTAGACCGCCATCTCTCTCTCTTCTTTCCTTTTTTTCTCATCTCACCTTGTAAGTTCAGACTGGCTCAAACTTGTGATTCTCCTGCCTAAACCACGGCAGGCTGCATCACAGTGGTGACTCAAAGTATGATAGGCACTATTCAGTGCCCATGGTAACCTAGGGTAGCTTTCAAACGTAAAAGGTGATCGATCTATCAACAAGAGATCCTGGGTGGTGGGGGTGGGGTGTGGAGGGTGGATGCAGGTTCTTGCTGGAATGCACAGACTGGCCTTGAATTGTAATCCTCCTGCCTCAGCTTTCCAAGCCTTGAGACTACAGTTGTGTAACCTCTCCTGGCCTCCGGGAATTCCCCGCACACCAGAGCATCCCTGGAGATGGCGTTGAAGTGAGGGAAGGGGGGGGGTGTTTTTCTCCTACCTCAGTTACAGTCACCAGAAACCACTTTTCCATTGCTCTGCAGGCAGAAATGAGAGCGTGACGCAGGCACAGCCCTATTTACAGTTCAGGAACTAGTATATTATAAACAGCACTTAGTGCCTACGTTTCCGAAGGAACCCCGTGCCCTTCCGTAAGCTACAGCAGGCAGTGTCCAGGCCTGACTCAGCACGATCAACAGTGTTCAGATCCATGGCAGCCAAAGCTTGCTTTACATTGCCTTTAAAAGGTAAAGGATCTAGCAGTGATCCACACTGCGGAGCCCATGGCTTCTCTTGTTTGCGAATGTTTGAGAGGGAGCAAAGTGCAGTGTCCGCCTGGCTGGGGCGCGGGAACTCTTCTCATTCGTCTCTCTTTTCTTCACGATCAATCCGATTAATCCGCTATTCCACTGATAAATTACCATAAACCCAGGACAAACGGAAGAGCTGCCCTCAGGGAACAGTCTGTTGTCTGCTATAGAACCACGGAGAGGCAGCCTGGCTGCGGGGAGGGGGCAGATGTCTCTCGTTAGGCTATCGGCTTGTCTCGGCTGTACTTTTGCCTTGGATCTTCCTGACCCTGGAAGGGACAGCCCATGAGTCCAGAGAACTGGAGATTTCTGTGATGGGCTCTCTGTGAGTCTATGAAACGGCTGATGAGGTTCTCAGACCGTTTTCTACAAAACGAGGAATCGAGATAACTGAGCTAAGTGACCTTCAAAGTGTAGAAAGCCTCGCCTGCCATTAATTCTCAACAAAATGATAGTGAGTTCCTACGGCTTTCCAGTTCCTCTAGAGTGCTGTGTGCTTTGTTGTTGGAAGAGCTAGGGTTGGAAACGAGTAATCAGTCTTTCTAACCTCAACTCTTCACGTTTTCTGTTTTCGTCGTTCTGCAGGGTTCTAGTCCCCTCCCTTCTGACCCGCCCGAGCAGGGCAGCTTCAACTAGAGACCAGGGTTTCACTGGTGTGTGGCTGCCACCTACTGGCAAAGTTGTGCAACTGCGAGAGTGGACAGGTGTGGCCCGACAGAGGCAGCGGAGTTTCCTAGCAAGCGGTTCACAGGTGATTTGGGTTCCTTGCTCTCCTCACCTACACACACCTAGGCAAGGCCAGAAGAGGTTTGACTCACGGCAGAAGCAAAACAAAACAAACAAACAAACAAACAAACAAAAAACTCTCAGGAAAAGGAGAAGGAGAATGGGTGGCGAAAGGTGCCGGAGTCTGACATTATTTAAGGTCCAGGTGCGCGATCACCCACGGTGTACGGAGACAGCTCCGCCCTCCGCAATTCCGCAGTGTTGTGAAAGCCGCCCTCCCCTGAGGGGGTGTGAAAGTCGCACCCAAAGCCTGCCACACAGTTGCTAGCCCTTATCTGTCAGTGCGGGCGAGTCCCGAGCAAAGTCACAGCAGACGTGGCGGCGTCTAGATGATTCTGGAACAACCGGAAGGTGTTTTGTTTTTCCTGTAACAAGGCAAGGGACACTAAGAGGGTGTGCCCAGCGGTGGGTAAGGGCGCTTGCCACCCAGCCTCATGACTCTTGGGATCCTCATAGTGGAAGGCGAGAATCGATTCCTACAGGTTGTCCTGCCTGCTTTGCCTGCCTGCCGGTCTATTATGAGGGCTTTTCTGAGGTGGGTTAAGTTGGGAAAGCCCACCTCCTGGAGGAAACTCCATCCCATAGGCTGAGCGAGCAGTGTGGCATCTCTTTCTGTGTGAACAGATGCAGTGTGGTCAGCTGTCCCTCAGATTCCCTCTGCCATGGTGTCCCCACCCTGAGGGACTGTACCCTCAAATTGTAGTTAAATAAATCCTTAAGTTGTTCTGTGTTTTAGCCACAGCAGCAGGAGCCCCAACCAAGACGGTGAATTAGGGGCTGACGGTGGGTGCTGGCTGCCGGTCTGTCAGCCCCATCTGGATCTGAGGTGCTGGCACTGAAGCTGGGGTTCACACACAGAAACCGGGAGTGTTAACCAAGCTCCCGGCTCCCATCCGCCCTGCTGAGGATTCACCAAAGTTTACCAGAGTACATGAAGGAGATTCTGCACCCTGTGTTCCAGCGCAGACTGGACGACACCACACATTGGGAGAACAGTGGAGTTCATACTTGTCTGGGCCTAAGAGAAGTTCTTGCCTGACAGTTCAGCTAACAAGACTGCTTAAAACAATGATTTGTTTAAGTAGAAAGACTTGAGTCTCTCCATCCCACCGAAGGTCAACTCAAGCAGTTTGATCCACCATTTCTGTGTGACAATAAGAAACAAGAACTTACTGGACACTTTGAATCAACTCTGGTTCTTCTGTGTGCCTGGCACCACTTGTACCCGATCACTTGTTGTAAACATTGGGGGTAATTTGGCAGTGTTTTTTTTTAATAATTACCATTTTTATCCAAGTGCAATCTTGGCTTAGTTTCTCTCATTGATCTAACCTGGCAGGTTGCTTTCAAAGAACTTTATTGAACTGTTTCCCTATAATGACGACACTGTATTCATTTTGAGAGCCACTTAGACAGGATGGTGCCAACGTGCAAACACATCTGGCAAGTCAATGCAGTTTATGACTTCCTGCAGCAGAACCATAACTGTGGCTTCTGATTACATTATGATGATATCAAGTTGGAGATGGGCCACAGCCGTATCTCCTCATGGGAGATACTGCACAGTGGCCGAGCGGGTGACATGGAAGGAGCATGGAAAACACTCTTTCTTCCTTCCCTCCTCTTCCTCTTCCTTCCTCTTCCTCTTCCTCTTCCTCTTCCTTCCTCTTCCTCTTCCTCTTCCTTCCCTCCTCTTCCTCTTCCTCTTCCTTCCTCTTCCTCTTCCTCTTCCTTCCCTCCTCTTCCTCTTCCTCTTCCTTCCTCTTCCTTCCCTCCTCTTCCTCTTCCTTCCCTCCTCTTCCTCTTCCTTCCCTCCTCTTCCTCTTCCTTCCCTCCTCTTCCTCTTC